>NC_083651.1:4878575-4966075 GCF_963576545.1 Limanda limanda
CTAGCAAGATGGCCGCCATGTGGTGACGTCCGGCTCCGTTGGCCGGCAACGCAGACGAGACATCTAGCCTTTATATATGTCTATGGATACAACAATCCAGGCTGGACAGATTTCAAACTAAAGGGCTGGATTTGAGGTGGAATCCGGGTTTAAAACAGGATCAATGAAACAAGACTTGAGAACACGAAGCTGGAAAGCTGAGGCACAAAGACAATCTGGCAGAAACCTGAGGAACTGGACTCGTGTTGAGGAGATGGAGAACAGGTGAGAGGATTTAACGAGCAGTGGGTGAACTGGTTGGAGCGGCTGGATCTGAATTGCTGTCATTTCAGATATGACAGCAGAGGTGAAAGAACCAATGAAGAACTGAATGTGTCCATCTCCTTCTAGGTAAAACACCAAATTAAAAGTTATAGGTGGTGAGTCCAGGCAGAAATATCTTGACAACTCTTGAGTGGATAACTCACAGTTTCCAAAAGGATGAAGCCTAATAACCGATTCTTCCTCTGGTGCCACTAGCAGGCTATTGGTTTTATATTTTGGACAGTCTGCCATGAAATGTGGTGTTGATATCTGAGGTGTTGATATCTAACCCTAACCCCATGGATGTTGAAATTATCTTCTTTTCTTCAGCACCATCAGCAGGTTGACGTTTACGATTTGAGATTTGATTTATTATTTATCACACACACGATTTTTCAACATTTACCAGGAAAAGGCAACAGGTAACAACAGCCATTTCTCCTCTGCATCAGGATCACTTTACACTGAGGTTGAAATATTCCCTGGGACTTTTGAATCATGATTCCTGGAGATCACTTTACTCCGGTGATATATTGCAAAGGAGACGAGCTCATTTGATCCCGGGTGTTGTGAGTGGAGCCTGTGTTCAAACATGCCTGAGTTGTTTATATGGAACAAATTACATGTTTTTAGAGCTGACCCGAGGTTATTGCTGTGTGCAATGGCAATAAAGGACATTCCATCCCCTGTAGCTATTTGATTTTATTGTTGTGCTGATGCAGGGAAGCATTGTGGGTCATTAGTGCTGCTCCACCTTGCTCAACACTTTGATTAGGAGGCCTGTTACAGTTCCATGTGAACAGGAGCCTGCATGTTCGCTCGAGACACTTGCTGAAGCACTTGCGGAGATTTTAGCTTAAAAATGTATTTTGGAAAAGTCCCAAAACACACAAAATGTATTTTTTTCCCAGGATCAGAATAACTTATTACGATGTGAACCTGAAATGTTCTGCGCTGAGGTATTTCTGTGCTCGTGACTGTGAGGAGTGAAACAGTATCTGCAGGTGTGAGGTGTGTGAAAGCTCCAGATCAGGGAGTATAATGTGAGATAATCTGCTCAGGCTGAAACGAGACACTCACAGCAAGTTGTGTTGTGCTTGTGTGTAGATGTGTGCGACTGGGAAATTGCCATAGAGGAGACTATATTCATACCCAAGCAAGTTTTGAGTTGTTCAGTGCGGACGGCTGACAGTATTCTGTCAGGATCATATTGTTCAACACACACACACACACACACATTGTTGTGACTCAGGTGGTAATGATCACTGGGACAAAAAGAGCGAAGTTTGTGTGTGTGTGTGTTACAGTTGGAAAGTCAGGTTGTGAGTTGCTGTTGAAAGATCCTCTGTCATGAGAACGGTTCACGGTTGATCTGACAGTAATATTCATTATTCACATTCCTCAGTATGTCCGGTGTCACATCACATTTAATCACATTAAACTCAAATCCAGTGCACTCAATTGCTTAATATATATCATGAAGTGTTGAACTGTGTATGGTACTATTGTGTGCTTGTGTGCGTGTGTGTGTGTGTGTTGTGATGGCATGTGAGAAGACAGATAACTGAAAATGTGTGTTGCAGTATAAAGCACAATGTGAAGACGTCTCCTATTGGCTCCCTGGGGCGTTACTATTTTAGTGGGCTTGATTCCATTAGTATGTACAACACAAATAAATACCTTGTGTGTAGCAAAGTGTTGCTAGGTGGAAGCCTGCTCTATTTGGACGTGTGGTTGTCTGTAGTCAAGCAGAAACATTTACAGTTCTGGAGTATCTGTCCAACCTGAATGTGAGGCCTCAAGGCCGAGTCCTCTCATGTTCATCATCTGACTGAGCAGCTCCCACCGCTGTGTTTGTGTGTCCTCTCTCGCTTTCTCTCCACAAACTGTACATTGGAGTGTTTACTCCCATAGAGCTCGAAGCAGAGAAACACTTCCACATCGAGCTGCATGGGCGTAACCAGAACTCAGGGGAGAGCTGACGTGTGTGGACACGTCCTGTCAGAGAACAGTGTGATCCCAGGTGATGTCCTCACGGACAAACACATGACTCACTCACGTCCATGTGAAGTGAGTCCCTGTGCAAATGTAAAAATAATAATTTAAAACAAAGAGTCCAAAAAATTCACAGGATCCATCCATTTTTCTCTTGTTTGTATTTTACAGTTGGGAATTATGAAGGCCTTATAGTTGTTGATACAATAATAAGCCTTTGTGTAGCTGTCAGCAGAAACTGAGACCACACTACATCATGGTGTCACTGGTGCCGCTCTGCAGGATGAGGGTCGACCCGACAGATCTGGTGACTGTGGACGAAGCTGCTCAGACTCACTACAGCTGCAAAAGTTACACAACGAGTCCAAGTTATTGATATTTCGCTATTTCCACGTTTGTTGTCACGTTTGATGGACGTCGCACGTCGAGAGTTCGGCCTGTTTCCATTTCATAAAAGTTTTGCATGTCAGCAGAGGGAAAACCTCTCCTACCTAAGAAAAGACATGTTCTGTTTACAGGATTATGAACATCACCATTATTCACGTTTCTCACCGTGCTGTTTGAGATTAAATCACAAACTCAGGTGACTCAGGTGATTCCTATGAAGCCTTAATTCATCCCAAGTTGTGGATGATTAAAGCATGAAAACCTTTCTCTAAAATCGTCCTTTTCTCGTACCATCAAGAGTTAAACACTCAAAAGTCAATGTAATAATCCACTTTATCAGGACTGTGTGGGTATAGTTTGATCAGGTTTTATTAATCGTGGCCTGGAATCATAAATCTCTCATCACACGCTGATATGAATGTGCATGAAGTCACCTTCTACTGACAGCGTCTCGCTCACTACGAAATAACAGGCTCAGAAAACTCCTGCAGCCGATGATGCATCCCGACTGATCTCAGAGCTAAAAGTGGATTAAACGTGTAATCATTTTCGATGGAAATACAATAAATCAACCAATTAGTCAACAATAGACTGTCTGTATTCTGCAGTCCAACGAGATGCCAATCAAAAAACATGTTTTCTGTCCTAATGACGAGTCGTTACTGTGCCCATCGTAAAAGAAAGAAAGAAAGAAAGAAAGAAAGAAAGAAAGAAAGAAAGAAAGAAAGAAAGAAAGAAAGAAAGAAAGAAAGAAAGAAAGAAAGAAAGAAAGAAAGAAAGAAAGAAGCCGTCTTGGGTTTCCTCCCAACGTGCTCCTCATTAATCCTCAGGAGAGAAATCTAAGCAGATTCCAGTTAGTTCGGCCGCATGTCTGCAAACAATTAAACAATCAAATAGAACCATTCCTGCAGGAAGTGGGCCTGTGATTCTGAATTACAGTTTGAGTTATATTTCCTTGTGTTGTTTGGATGAGGACTCATGCTTCCTCATCAAGCGTCTTCCTTCTCTGATGCTATCTTGGAGGTTTCCATCTATACCAAAAAAATCAACTGTGCAATACAAAAAAACAAAGCTGCCTGAAATGAATTTACTAAAACCTTTATCAGGGGGGCTAGTCCTTGAATCTTAAGACGTTCAATCATGTAGGGTTCTGATTAATCAGCTTACCGGGAAAGGACCTTTTTTCTTACAGGACCCGAGATGTGTAGTTTACCAGAAAGCAGCAGGATATCCCAACAGCATCAGGAAGGACGTCGGCGAAACTAATCAACCCCAAAACCACAGAGCCCCTTAAGTGGCCGGATTCACATCTCCTTACGCATGGGATCACCCCAGCCAGATCCTGTATCTAATAGGTACCAAGTCCACTAATCGGGCTGTAAGTCGTCTTTATTGTTCTTGCATTAATTCCGAGGACCCCCACAAACAACTCGAATGCGATGGACATGTTATGGCTTAATGTGGAGCAATTAATCTGTCTACCAGCTTTCTTTCTCCAAGTGTGATCGTACCACACATGGTTCCTTTGTTCGACATTTTTAGAATTTGTGTATTTCGGAACCACACGTGCCTCAAGGGACGGTCCGGACCCCGATATCTACAGAGATCAGATGGATTTCTATGAATTATTAATGGTCTCCAGAGGATGAGTCCTGTTAAAATGTCAAATGTCTTAACAACTGTCCACTGCTGTGAAGTGTGTGAAGGCAAACACACACAGGCAGCTGCTCCAGGAGGGAACAACCAAACTAAACCCGTGGAGTTTACCCATCGCTATTCCCACTTCAACAACAACAATCACCCAATCTGTTCGTCAAAAGAGACATTTCCTGGAATCGGCTCGCTCCGTACATCTCAGATTGGGGATGCCGAGGAGGGGGTGAGGAGGGGGTGGGGGGGTGGGATGAGAGCCGGATTAGAGGGAAGCTGTAATTTACTGACAGGGAGCTGTGAAAGAGCTTCCCATCACCAGCACCTCCTCCTCCTCCTCCTCCTCGGGTCATCACCCTCAGGGTATCGGACTCTGGTGATTCTCGTAGTCTCTAATTGTGAATTCACAGAAAAGCTGAACTTTAAAGCAGATGTATAATATAATAATAATAATATCAAGTCATTGGGTCACGGTTGCTCAGCATCTGTCTCAGGCTGAGAGCTGGACCTGCTGCAGGAGACACTCGTCCATCTGGACGTCCTCAGCAGACGACTCTCGGGCTTTTGTCGGGCGTCACATGACTTCAACGAACGGAAAACCTGCCTTTTAAGAATTGCTTTTTTTTTTTCTTTCTTTCCTTTCTCTAAAGGCTTAGATTACGTTTTTTTGTGAAATCCAAGTCCTGGGTCAAGTAGTTCCTGCCTGGGTTTGTTTTGGCCCCCCCCACCCCCCCCACCCAACGCTGGAGGTGGCAGATTGAAGTGATGTTTAGGAACTCGCACAGAGGTCCCTGAGTTTAAGAAGATTATGCTTTTTATTAAAAAAAAAAATGTGTATGAGCCATCCTGCCGATTTGTCCCCTCTCTGTTCTTGGTGTGGACACGAGCAGCTGTGCGTCCCCACCCCCACCCCCCACCCCTCCTTGATACAGTGAAAGCACCTGGTGCCTTAAAGCTCGGAGGCACAATCCTGATAAACAAACAATAAGCAAAAGAGGGCAAATCATTGTTATTGGGAGAAAACCAAACTAGAGGTCAAAAAGTTCTCTTGATTCCAGAGTCCACCTGACACCAGGGTCCCACTCTCCTGGTTGGGACCCTGGTCGTGGTTCACGTGGACCAGGGTCCCACTCTCCTGGTTGGGACCCTGGTCGTGGGTCACGTGGACCCGGGTCCCACAAGTCCAGCCTGAGGAATGTGGCAGGAAGGAAAACACCATTTTAAATATACGTGGATATTTGCGGAGTTCTTGTGTTTTTCTTCTTTTTTGTTGAACTCCATTGTCGAGCCCCTCATACCTGACTCAATGAGTCGGGGGGGATTAGGGAGCGGCTCAACAATGCAGCATCTCTGTCCCGTGCGATTTACTCCGTCCTTCTTTTGAATTTCTTTTTTTTTTTTTTTTTTTTTATTCCTAAGGCTCACTCCTTCCCTCCCGGAGAAATCCACAGGGGGGTTTGGACCATCCCACCTGCAGAGAGAATAATATCCTAAATCCATATTAGAGCTCTTTCCCAAAAGCTTTGGTCAACAGATGGTTTACCCAAATCCCCTGGACCTCCCATACAACCCGCCCCCCCACTCCTACCCCTCCCCCTGCCGCATTTGACTCTGAGCTTGGACATGAGTTGGTCGGGTCCTTTTGTAAAAAAAGAAAAAAAGAAAAAAGGGGGATATTCCATTATTTCCTCAAACGTTATTATTATGTTTATTTCCAAGGCCTTGTGCCGTCGGGCAGACGTGGAATTAAAAACAAAGGATCACTCCAGGAGAAACTGGATTTGTCTAAATAATCCTGATTCTCATATTTAGTATTTAGAGGCACGTCAGCAATTAATCACTTTGACCTCACACACGGAAACGGGAACTCAGAAAAATCAAGGGAAGTGCGCCTGGGTGTGATCTGATAACAAGAAGCCGTTTCAACCGGCTGCATTTCCTGCAATCAGCGTGTTTTGATTCACACTTCACAGGTGATTTTTCTCAGCCGGCTTTGAGATAAGCAGCGAGCGCCGAGCTGTGCCAGAACCAATCAGGACGAACCCGGCCCTGGTCAGGAAGTGTCCCTGCTGCTGCCGGCTGCTGCGGCGCTCGGTCATTAAGCCCCCGAACAGGAGTGGCTGGTTAATTGTAATCTTTGAGCGCTGGAACAACAGGCGCACTGTGGTGAACCCAGTGGAGTCCCCCCCCCCCCCTTTAGAAAACAAGTTAGTTCAAGCTGCTTGTCATGTGTCAAGTAGCTTTGCCGTTCACTTGTTGTCCCGGGAAAAAAAAGCTGTGACCAATCAGCGCTAATCAGGAGTCAGTTCAGAGAACGGCTGATGAGGTTTTAATCCAATTCCAAAGACACAGCAGCGTTATGAATGTAAACTGAAACACTTTGATTTTGGCCTGCCTCTGTTTGCCCCCCCCCCCTAGTCCAGGCAAAGTAGCGTTTTCCGACCGACTAATTGTAAAAGAATTTTTTTCAGCATAGATCATTTCTATGAGGTGTCCAGAACAACATACTAAAAGTCCTAAGAAATCCTAGTTGAGGAAATATGTTTAATTCTCATCAATGTGTTCCAATAAGGCCCGGCAACAATACACCCCAAAAGACTATTTTTTTCCTTTACTCCTATCAAAATAAAACTTTACACAATGAAAGTAACCATGAAACGTAACATTTTTTGTATTACAAGTTTCTTTGAAAATGAATTTATGTATGTATTTGTAATACATATGAATGGTGTGTGCCTATGCAAATTAGGACATATTCAATAAGTGCGGAGCTCATGTGCTTGTCAAATTCATTTCAAAAGAAACTTGTAATACAAAAAATGTTACGTTTCATGGTTACTTTCATGGTGTAAAGTTTTATTTTGATTGGAGTAAATTAAAAAAATAGTCTTTTTGGGGTGTATTGTTGCCGGGCCTTATTGGCACACATTGATGAGAATTAAACATATTTCCTCAACTAGGATTTCTTAGGACTTTTAGTATGTTGTTCTGGACACCTCATAGAAATGATCTATGCTGAAAAAAATTCTTTTACAATTACTTCTATTTTTGGCTCCAAAATGGGTTACTTTGCCTGGACTACCCTCCCTCCATGCCTTTTTATGACAGCCCTAGATGGAATGATTTGATTCACCTGTCCGTGAGAATAAGGAGTCCGAAACTTCCCCTATAAATAAATAATTAGCAAGAACAAAAACAGAGGCGTCTCTCTTCCCTGTAGAAACTCCCTCAGACTCACTTCTCTCCTCTTCGTGCAGCGGAGTATTTTTTTTTTTTGTTAAAACTTGCCTCAGGAATGTTGTCTTGTTTTGAAGACCCCATCCCGTTCTGTGGGGTCCGACTTGTCCGTCCCGGAGAGGAATGTGAGGAATGGGGGGGCGTAGAGTAACAGACACGTCACATGGGACACGCCAGGTAATACATGAGTGACTGATTGATGCAGCAGGTCGATATTAAAGTCTGGTGACGGCGCTTTTATTCACTTTCTGACCCCGGCTGCACGTTTACACGCTTCAACTTCTAGAATAAAAATCTAGAAATTAGTACATAAAGCATTAAGTACTCAAAAGGCACTTCTGGCAAGAATGAGTGTTATAATATGGGAAATATATTTAAGTGTGTATTTACAGACGTCAGTATTCATGATTGAAAATCAACAATTACTATATATTATCTCACCTCAATATTAAGCAGCTATGTACCACATCAGATTGTCCAAACATTTCCTTGTTCTTTCATTCTCATATTCATACAGACGACATTGGTCTTCAAATATATAACAGGCTATCTACATTTAATTGTAAAATACAATATTATAAAGTTAAACTATGAAGCTAAACTTTCTATAGATTCTAATTATTGATAAACAGAAGTAAAATATTTGATCATTCGGAGCAGAAACAAGATGTTTTGTGTTTTTTATCACAAGAGCCGTAGAAACAGGTAGTGTCTTATCTGATTTGTGTGTGTGTGTGTGTGTGTGTGTGTGTGTGTGTGTGTGTGTGTGTGTGTGTGTGTGTGTGTGTGTGTGTTGGTTTTCCCAGAGCATTACTGACACCTCGCTTTTTGTACTGTAATTTGTTGTTGTATAACATGTATAGATTGTGCACTGATGGCAATTGTATATGTGTTGTTCTGCTCAAGGTATCTCATGACACGTTGTACATTATATACCGTCCCTCTGCATGCACAATGCACCGTGCACGTGAACCTGATCCTTCTGATCTCCTACAGGAGAGGTGAACACAGCATGGGAGTCGGACACTCCTCCTCCTGTCCCCCCCCCATCACCTCCCGCTGGCCCACGCATCTCTAGCTAGCACGCAATCCTCTGTCGGCCGCGGTGGAGAAGCTGCAGGTGCTCTCTGCACTGGCGTTCCCACACTGAAGGGCACTGGGGGGCATGGACACCTTAGCTGCCTATTCAGCCAACACAGTGCACAGGGCGGGCAAGCCGGGCCGGGCCCCTCCCCTCTCAATAGCACAGGGCAGCTCCTCTCTCCGCGGACCAACAATGGGCACTGCTATCACTGCCTGGCTACACAAACCAGGGCGGGGTCCGGCCCAGTGCTCATAAAGGACCCTGTCACTTTGACACTGGCAATCAGAGAGCTCGCCTTTATGGAAACCATAGAGAGGAAAAATGGGTCTTTCTCTTTCTCTCTCTCTCTCTCTCCTGGTTTCCTGCTCACTTCCCGATTCTTGATTCCTCCCCTGGCTTTTGTCCCGCGGCTCACCTGCGCCTGATGTGACATGTTGGAGACTCGTCAGGATCCCAGTCGTCCCTGAGTGGATCTGAGGTCGTCCGCTGGACACAGGGGCTCAGTAGAGAATATGAAACAATACAGACTGTAGGTGAGCTACTGCATCAGTGGATAACACATGAAGTCATAGAACCTACTACCAACAGAAATTATAAACGTGACACGTAAATGTATGTTCAAAAAGCAAATAATGAAACACTTGGGTACAGCATACTTGTGACACTAGATGGTGATGTACTGTACATAAATGTGTGGATATATCAGTGTTTTATATCATGACAAAGGTACAAATTGCATAACCACTAAGTTAATTTTTGATATCTGTAATATAAAATTGTATGATCATTATTTTAATGTATTTTAACTTTTGATATTTGTAATTTAACGTTTGTTTTAAATGTTTGATATCTGTATGTATGTCTTAAATGTGGACCCCACTAAAAGTAGCTCTGTCTTAGGGTAGAGCTTTTGGGGATCCTTCTAAGTAAACAAATAAACAAATAAACATACGATATTTATAACATCACTTTGAGTCAACAGACATAAACCAAGATGAAAGTTTATTTATTATATCACATCAAATTGTCTCTGTAACATTTACTTACTGAACGTGACTCATTTAGCTGCAGTTATTTTAGTTATTAGAGTTCTTTATAGCTTTTGTATTGATCAGTGTTGAAATACAAATATTTTTTATTTAAAAAAAAGATTTTGCAACAAAGACATTTTAATATACTGCATATTTCCTATATGTATGGCTGCGTGTGCACCTGTGTGTGTTGACATGAAAGAGCCACAACTGCTCTTTTAACTCTGACATGCATCTAAATAAAGAGCGGATGAAAGTACATCAGGTTATTGTATAGAAGTTTCTTTACAGTACAAAAGCAGGAGGATGAATTGATGATGGGATCTTGCGGAGCTGCATTATGCGAAAGGCTTTTGTCACATATCAGAGATTCGCTTGTTCACCGTGGATCAGCTTTTCAGTATTTGACTTACAACAAGTGTTGAATTTGACCATAAGAGGGATTTTCCCCCGACACAAATATTTAGCTGCCTCCGCTGCCAAGGCGTCCGACAATGTGACCATTCTCCCTCTCACTCTCCATTTGTCTTGGCCTGTGAAACCTAAACGGCAAAAAACCTGATTACAAAACGTGATATTGTCCTTGTGGATTTCCCTAAAACCCACCGGGAATTCATTAATACACACAGATTAATATTTGTAATGGGGGGTTTGTTCCATTGTGGACCTGTGCACTGGAATGTGGCGACTGGAAAAACATTTGCATGCTTATTTCCACTGTTGCAATAAAACCAAGCAGAGCAGAGTGCATAAAAATCCTTAATTTACCCCACTCTCAAACTGCCACTTGCCAGCATCGACATCATCTACTGTAGAGTGCACCAAAAAACAACACACACGCACACAAACACACACACACCCCTCCTCCTCCTGTTGCCTATTTTAGGATCACTTAACAGATCCAGTGATAGATTTATGAGAACGAGAGTCAAAGCTCCACTCTTCTCTGCATGTGGAGATAAAAAAAACGGGTCTCGGTTTTAAAAACTCAGCTCCAGTGTTTGTTCATTTCTTCTTTGTGCAGCTCAGCCATCGAGTCTCATGTAAAAATCCGACTCAGGCTATAAAGCAGCGTCTGAAACAGCAGCTCACTGTACACGTTTAGCACTTTTGTCATTTTCACTAGCGGGAGAATGTTTTTCCCTGCGACTGCTCCCATGAATGCCTTGTATGTTGTCGGTGTCCCCAGTGGCAGCGTCATTAAACGTTACAAGTGTTTTCCTGCAGTTAATACAAACGCTGATTCATTTTGATCCCCCCTGACAAATGTCTGATATCCTGGCTCCTCGCAGCGAGCCATCTCTCACACTGGAGCATGTTGTGTTCCAGCGCTCGCTCCGACGTATTAATCCTGGAGGCGGCTGCTGCCAGACGGGCTCCGGCCCAGACACAGAGCGCTGTGTCACCCCGGGTCACACGGCGCGCTGTCAATTCGTTATTTTTTATCGTCGAGGGCATGTTAGGGATCGAGAGAGCACACTGAGGCCGCCCTTGTTTAGACAACACGACAGAGGAAACTAATGTGACAGCTGTGATTATTTATGAAACGCTCAGATACGTCGTACACACACTGGACGTTTATCCAAAGTCGTTCAGCTTTGGTTTGTAACTGATCCACCAGCGACTGGAAAGGCAAAGCTCCTCTTCTGTTCAATGAGGTTGATTACTCAATATCGGATGTCGTATCCTGACATCTGATATTGAGTGACAAGTGTATATAATATAATATATAATGTACATGTCAGCATCAATTTGTATTTCTTATTTCCATTCGACCACCTCTTTCGGTCTCGCCTGCTGCTGTAACAACTGAAGACTTGTGTCAGCAAAGGTAAAAGGTCAGAGAGGAGGAGTTACACTCAGCGTGTAGGTCCTCCTCTGGAATCGAACCCAGGACCTTCTGCCACATGGTCGGCAATCAAGACTTTCAGCCGCTATGCTGAACAGAATCTTTTGTTTTCAGAAGCAGACGTTAATACAACAGGAGCCAAAGAGAGTTATTATCACAGTGGTAATGAGATTATTAATCAAATTATTTTCACTGATTAAGAGATGAAAGAAACAAACAAACAAAATCATATGATTGTTATCAATTAGAAATGTTCTCCGAGAAGTTTGATCACAAGTTAAATCCTTGTATGTGCAAGACATTCAATATTTCAGGCTCTAAGATCGAATCATGTGGTGTAGGACAAGTTTATTTAGCATCCAAATCCAACAGTGCAAAACAATCACAAACTTCACATTCTGGTTCACGGTTCTCTCGTCTAATGATGACTGTGTTTTTGGTGTAACATGCAATAGAACATCAACCTTTCCTCCGGCTGGATTCATATCACGACCTTGATAAAGCACTTTCAAATAACCATGACACTGAGCAACTGACTTCAGACAATCAATGAACCAACACTTCATCTTCACAGCAACATGCCGGCGTGCGCAGATCAAATCAAATTAGAGATCTGTGAAATCATTTAAAGGCTTTAGACACAGTTAGACATGACAGAAAATCACAAGATCAGAGACGTTGGGTCAAAACTAGAAGCTTCAGCAACTGGAGAGATCAGATCCTGGCTGACAGAGTAGAGGACAGATAAAGAACTGAGGATGAACACTTTATACGTGTTCCGGACTCGGTGGAGGGTCCCAGTGTCGTCAGGTTCATGTCCCAGTTCGCTCCCTAGCTCCTGAGCCACTGATCATCAAAACCAAAACTGTCCAAGAAAAGAAAAGAAAGCAGGAAAACACAACCTGAGAACATGGAGACAAAACTGACAGCGTGTAAGATCCTAACTAAACAGACGAATGGACAGAGACAGACCTGAGGACTTGAGTTAAATACAAACTGAACTGAAGACAAACTAGAGACAGGTGGTAGAGGACGAACAGGTGAGACACATCAAGGCAGGAAGTAAAGGAACAGAAATACGAGGGAGACCAGAATTTCAAAAAAAAACAGGAAACACAGAATGGAACACAGATCTAAAAGCAGAATGAACAGGAATCTGAAAACAAGGAAACACTGGTTAAAGTCAAATAACCAAAAGACAAAAACTCTTTATCCAAGAGTCATGACACTCCTACGATAAAGTCGATAGAAATCACGGAGCATTCGATGATTGAAAAGAAAACCGCAGGTAAAGTCCGTGGCCAATTCTCCGGATTTGATCTGGAGTTTGTGTCTGAAAACGTCTTTAGAAAGATCCTCTGTCTTCTCTGAATAACGAACCCACCAGGGTCCGTCCATCTGTCTGTCCTCGACTCACAGACTTCCTGTCAGGTAGCTTCAGGGATGATTTCATCCTGTTCGTAATTCACGAGCATTCAATCAGCATTTCTCCTCTGTCTGCTCTAATTCGATTCCTTCCAGTGAACACATGACTCCTAATGAAGCTTATCAAACTTCTCTTTACTCTCTTCCAGTAACTTCACTTCTTCCTCGGACCATATGATTTGTAATTGCATCATAACCGCCTATGTTACAAAAACACAACCCACGGTGAAATAAAGTTTTAAACACTTACTTACCTTTAACCGAATAGTTTACAACCACCACACAACTCTATTACTCAAACTGGGATTTGAACATTCAGTCCAGTAAGTGATGAAGACAGTTAGAAGAGGCTGGAATCTGTTATTTAGTCTTCACGACTTTCTGGAACGAGACAAACTCCCCAGACGTAAATAGTGTTTCCCCACCATCGCCCTATTGTTTGTACATTTCGACCTTGTTCAAGGTTCGTGTCGGTAACAATGACTTTGGGAACATTAAAGCTGAAATAAGTAAACAGGGTAAATAAAAGCAGTCTGGTGTGGTCTCTGTTAATTATTACGGGAACTCCAAAGCAGTTGAGAAGTGAAGTGATGGGTGTTAATGGGTCTGGTGTCATGAGTCATGTTGCTTTTTTGTCCTTGTTGTTGTGAAAACCACTTGTGTCATTAAGTTGATTCACGTCAGGCAGAATAATAGCAACAAACTAAGATGCAATTATAAACTAATTACAGATTACAACCTCCAGCCCTCCCTACCTTTCCATAATCCTCTCTCAATCCCCCCTACAGCTCCACTAATTTATGTACCCCACCCCACCCACCCTACCCCACCCCACATACACACACACACGCACACACACCCCACCCCCCACCCCCCATGCCAACTAAGGGGAGGATGTTTTTTATTTTGCATTGTGTGAACGTTGTTGTCGTGCACTGTTGCTTTGACGGATGACGAACACGACAGAGACAAAAAGGACAACATTTTGTGGTAATGGGTATTTTTCTGTTGTGTTGTCATGTGTCACTGGAGATAATGTGTTTGCCCAGTCGAGCGTGACGCAGGACAAAAGACTATTTACCCTGGGTAAATTATTGAGCATGTGCAAATGTTACGCGGGCCCCATTAGATCATTGGAGACACTTCACCTCGGGAGGCGAGCAGCCATCTCAAGCATCAACATTTCATAAAAGGTTATGTAATGCAGCTGGACTCTAGTGCACGGTTTTCATTCCAGTGGGCAACAGATAATTTATGTGCTGAGGGATCCACCACCAGTTGCAAGATCAGGAAACTTCTCTCCAAACTTATTCTTCTGGCTTGGAAGTCTACTTCTCCACCCTGCTTCACACACTGGCTTAACTAGATGTTTTCTGTAATTCAAATGGAAAAAACTGCGTCACCACAAAGGCAACACACAGCAAAAGTTTGAGAGAACATGGGGACCTGCTTTGGCGCAGTGCAATATATCTTTAACTCCACAACAACTCTGACCTACCTGGCTCACATTAGTTGATGTAGTATATTGCTCTGTTCACTTATTCGTTTCACCTGGTCCTATATCTTAGATAGGGCTATTGTGAGAACATTCCCAAAAGACCATATATGTAATTGTGTAATCTGTCTGGCAGCTTGTTTTTATTTTTGTTGTTTGTTTTTGGTGTGTGATTTTACCCTATGTTTTGTTTTGCTTTTGTTTGTAAATTTGTATTAAGTATTGTCAACACTTTGTTATGTATCTGAAAATTGTAAATAAAGTATTAAAAAAGACACCTTCTCTCCATGTTTCGAAGCCTGTGAAGGATCATTATGAGACAAACTGTGTTATTCACTTCATCTGTGAGCTTTAATAACGTCTGTGGATCTTTTGTGTATATTTATCTAAATAAAACTGCAAAACAAATGTCACTGGATACACAGCTCAACATAATGTGTGGGAACGTGCTCTGCTGTGTGAATGGCCTTGCCCTCGTAGAGATTAGAGCTTTTTTCAGGACATACCATGTGTCCTCTTGTTGTATATTATCTGCTTCATACTCGGCCGGTTGTCTCTCAATGTGTAGATGCTGTATGCTCAACTCCACAGAGAGTTACAAGCTTGCAACTGTGCGAGCTTCAGTCTGGAGATAGCAGACTGGGAACTGCTCTTTTGCCTCATTAGACCGAGACATGCTGACACACTCTGACTACTTTACAGAAATCTGTTATCGAGAACTGAGAGAAACGTTCTCATTGTTTGACTTTGGTAAAGAGAGAAGAACCGATGCAATGAACCAATCAGAGAGCATGTCCTGTAACCTTGGGACATGGCTTTTATTGGGATTTACAAACAAACAAGATTGATTCATTCATCATTACTGCTGCACGTCCCTGTGCACACCCGCACATCTCTATCTTCATAAAGCACCTTTAGAACTGGTTTATGAATTCTACAATCACTTTCCACTGTCTCCATGTTCCAACAACTGGCCTGACCACAACTTACTTTAAAGGGACTCTTACCTTTGTTGTATTTTTACACTTTTTTTGGATAAGGTTAAATTGGTATTAATAAGGTAATGACACTCTAAAATGCAAGACAGACCCACCAGGAGTAAAAACAAACAATTATTTCACTCTCATAATATTTAGTGAAAACTTCAACCAATAAAATTCTTCGGACCGAAGGAGCTTATTGGCCGACAGACCTGTCTGTTTGCTGCATGGACATGCAGGTTTTCCGTCTGCTTCTTGTGGCGCATTCGGGCCCGCGTCATCAAGGCATGTGAATGTAAATGTATATAACTTAGCGGTGCTTCTGAATCCGAATCCATTGCTTTGGTAAACAAAAACTCACGTGCGTGCGCGGAGGCAGTAGATTGTTAGTCTGCTTGTAAATAAAGTTTCTTCAAAAAAACACCGCGGATGGGAACGAGGGGGTGGGGCATTGGAGGAAGGCGGGATGATTTGAATGTGCTGTAATTCTCAAATGCAACAAAGGTAAGAGTCCCTTTAAGATAAACACATCCATGGGCACTAAGATGGATTTGGAGGTGCTAGATGAAAAAAATTCAACTCCATTGGTCTAAAACAAGCAAAGATGTAGGATAAGGCCAAAAATCTGCCAAAAATGTCATTTGTCATTTTTAATTGGGAATCACAAGTTCATATTGTTGAAGCAACTGTAACAAACAAAGTTGTGCGTAGGTGTGTGTGCGTGTGTGAGTTTCTTCTAGTTTCTGATCTATTTAATTCAAAACAATATGATGTGTTGGAGCTAATAGATTTTGATGAGCAACTACTTCTTTCTTAAAGAACTCCAACGCAGAAAAGAAAAGGCGTCAGAGGAGACAGTCTGTACGACCATTAAACCGAGTGAGGTGAAGCAGGAGATTCTGGAAATAACTGTTTTCCGGAAATGCAAGACGCAACCAAGCCGACCAATCACAATCAAGTCCTGCGAGGAACAGGATCAGAGCTCCATCCCTGGACTCATTCATAGAAATGTGGGACAAGTTGCGTTGGGGGTTGGGCCGGGCTGTGTTTGCAGTGTTGACCTGAGTAACCCCGGCGACCCCTCGGCCCATGTCCCCTTGATAAGTGTTGCCCTCCCCAGTGGTAACAGAATGGTCAAACATTATGTCAAGGGTAATTAAGGTCCAAATGCTCCTGACCCTGATATAATCCCCTTTGAAAGGATCTCCAACTGTTTGCTGTGATTAACAAGGACTGCTGCACTGGGAGGATCTGCTGCTGGTGAGAAGCCTTTATTGGGCCCGTTTTTATCACCACATAAAGTTTGTGTCTCGGAGCTTCAGAAGTTGTCCACCGGTCCCAGAGACATGTCGGTACTTTGAGTTTGAACATAACAAACCAAATGGCCGCCTCTCGGTTACAGACTCCGGGAGCTGTAAAAGATTCCCCTCGGGTCGGAGCACCTTTCAGAAAAGGAAAAAGAAACTGTGCTTTTAAATGGTTCAAAAATAAAGTGACATTCACGGAGGACCCAGTGGAACCAGTTCGTTTTCCCACAGCCTAGAAAACCAGGTTTGAACTGGATTCCATGACATTTATAAAACTTATTCAATATTATTTCTATTAAATCACACATATTAAAGTAATCAAAGTGCAAAGTAGTCACGACATGACCGGGGGTGCTGTTGTTCCACCAGCAGCAGCAGATCAGTAAACACCTAAATCTTTCGTGCATCGTGCCGGCCACATGTCCAACTGTTCCCCCCCCCCCGAACATCAGGCTGCCACCACATCCACTGTTGTGCTGTGGGCCCCGGACGCTGCACGCAACACACGCAACACACACAACACACACAACACACACAACAACAGACTCCACACTCACTCACGGAACCAAACGCTGACCACAAGCGCACACACACACACACACACACACCAGGACCCTTCCACCGGGAGTTGGACATGACAGACGTCCACTAACGGTCACTTTAATGCGCTGGAGGTCACAGGATTAGTCTCGGGGGGTCATCTTCACAGGCCTGAGTTTTTTAATATGCATCCTACAAAGAGGTCAGTGTCCAAGGGCGGGAGAGAGAGGTGCTGGATGATGCGACCCCCCCCACCCCCCACCCCCCCAACCCACACATGCACACAGAGGCCTTAGTATGTCCCCTCTACGCCCCCTTACCCCTCCAGCATACCCCAACTCCCCACCCGGTTCCCTCCCACCTCCTTGTAAGCTCCCCACCCCAATCTCACACGCACACACACACACAATCAAATACACACACACACACACACACACACACACACACACACACACACACACACACACACACACTAGCCAGCTCTCCAGGACAGCAGCACCCCATCCGCCCTTTATCTCTGGGGGCAGCGCAAGTCATGCAGAACTCACAAGAGGAACATGCTGAGTGTGAGCTCATCGGATTAGGCTTCACGATAAGGGCAGGGTGCCTCGGAGAGAGAGAGAGAGAGAGAGAGAGAGAGAGAGAGAGAGAGAGAGAGAGAGCCGGGGTGGCTTCCTCACTCTCGTGCCTTTTCTTCATATAGCAAAACACGTGCACAAATATGGGCAGAAGGGGAAGATACTCGCTAGAATTCACCCGGCCGCAACTCTGATTCATAAACAAACCCCTTTGGGAGAAAGACACACTTTCTTAATGATCTTTTCAAAAACAGCTTCATCCAAAGTCTGGGGTTGTGGCGGCAGAAGTTCAGAGACCCGCTTGTTATTTTGTGTGACATATTTGGACTGAACTCTTCTGGATGTTTTCCCATTCTTTGTCGTTTTTCTGAAAAAAAAATCACGAACTTCAAACTTCAAAAACAGAAATGAGCCCAAACTGTCAACAAATCTATCTGCCCCTCTGTGAGAAAGTCCCTTCTGAGAAGCAGGGGAAAAACAAAGGCATTATCGAGTAAGGCATTCCACATCACAGGGCTAATTTATGGTGATTTGTTCAAATGGGGCTTGGGCGAGGTTGAAATATCAAAAAAAAGCATAATGGCGCATGATAAAGAGAACCATGGGTGAGTGTGGCTGCAGATATGGAACAGCTCACAGATCAAAGATGGTCTCTGAGCTGAATTATCCGTCCTTGAGTTACAGATGCTCCCGATGCTGAAGAATCTGACTCTGGTACAGCTTGGACAGGAGCAGTGTTGTGTGATGAACCTTTTGAAGTGATAAAACAAAGTAAAGTAGGCCGTGTGCCAAAGTTTTGGGGTGGGGGGGGGGACAGGGGAAAGGCACATGATGGCTAATGGGTGAAGGCTTTGATCGTGCTCCCAAACAAAGCAGCAGATAAAACGGGTAATCAACACCTCTGGCCACAAGTCCAGATCTGCTCCTGTCAGAGTCTATAAATTGCCCCGTCATTAAAGTCCAACATTTGGCATCGTTGCACCGCTCGGTGACACAGGAAGGGCGTGGCCTACACCGGGGGGGTGAGTTCTCCTTGCACCACAGCAGGACGAGGCCACATTTCCTGGCTTTTGGAGCCTGTAGCCGGGAGCTGGTTGGGATCAGTGAGCGCCAAAGCCGGAGCACGATGATGACCACGGTTGAATAGTGCGGGTGGGGGGGGGGGGGGGGGGGGGGGCTTAGACCTTGGTCTCTGAGTCGTGACCTTTGTTCTCCTCTGTGTGTCGACCATCTCCCCGGCAGCGGTGCTCCTGAATGTCCACTCGGGGATCTTTCAGCTCGGTGTTTACAGCAGACAGAAGACCGCAGGTTTATAACAGCGCCGAATTATTTGCATATTTTTGCACTTGGGGAAGTTCTCGAGTGCTGAGGAATTCAATCCTGCGTGTGGGTTTCAAAGCTTCCACTACTGCGGGTTTGGGAATTTGAAACTTCCGGACACATCTTGAGTTTAGTGGTTTAACTTTTTGTGCTGAGAGATATTATTCATAGGTTCCCGTGGAGTTTGTGCTTTAAGGAATTTTCATTTTCTGTGGAAAGAACGTTAAAAAACAAAGCAGAATATTCATGTATGGTTTAAAATGTGTCTAAAGGTGATTTTTAACAACACAATTTGAAGATGTTATCCTAGTAGAAGGGTTATTACATGAGGTTGGTGTTGGGCATGAACAGGTGATTATTCTATGATTAAATACCTTAAATCCATATTTAGATTAGATTAGATTAGATTCAACTTTATTGTCATTGCACAGAACAAGTACTTATACAACTAAATGCAGTTTAGCATCAAACCAGAAGTGCAAAAAAGGCAGTAAAAGTGCAGAGTAATTGTGCATATTAAAGGGAAAATGTAAATAAATAAGAACTGTACAGTAAGAAATATATATGGAATGTTACAGAATTGTAAGATATAAGAACGATGAATACACTATGAGCAGGATAAATGTATAAATGTAGTGGAAACATTTCAAACATGTTATACAAGTCTGTGTGTGTGTGTGTGTGTGTGTGGGTGTGTGTGTGTGTGTGTGTGTGTGTGTGTGTGTGTGTGTGTGTGTGTGTGTGTGTGTGTGGGGGGGGGTACTGTGTGAATTCCTCTGCAGCTCCACTGTACTCTCAGGTGCGTGTGTGAGCCTGCCCACACTTTACAGTAGGGTAACATCTCGGGATTATATAAGTGACCTGTCTCCGTTCAGTAGATTACAGAGCTCGACATGTCACAGCCTTCACAGAGGTTACACAACGGGTGTGTGTGTGTAAATGTGTGTGTGTGTGTGATAGAAGTTAAGTGTAAGGTTATGGGGTATAGAGCCAGATGTGTGTGTGTGTGTGTGTCAAATTAAACACAGATATGTATGTGTGTTTACAGACGACTGGGCCTGACCACGAGCCACAACTGGGTCGTGGAATGTGACAAACTTTTTGGATCATAACTCGACCGAGAAGAAATGAGCTGTGATGGTTAGAAGATGGAAAAGACGACAGCGTCACTGTAATTCAGATTAATACAATATTTGTGTATTCAATGACTCAATACGGAATACTTTTTGGGAAATTACACTGTAGGTGACGCATGTTTTGCTTGGGGATTGTAATTTCGTAATAGCTGTTTACACAGGGTTAGGCGTCTCACACTGTATCTATACATTAAGAAGTTCAAGAATTTCAAGTGTCACTGTTGCTTCGTTGCATTACTCATCGGCAGTCACAGCGTTGTGTTTCCTTCAGGGTTTTTTTCCCTCTGTTGTGTGATAGTTTTTCCTCAAGTTTCTTTCAATGCCCTTTTCATAGAGGCTGCCATTGTTCTCACTGCGCTATGTGATCCAACAAGACAGGAATGAACAATCTATTCCTTTTTCTTGGTTTACCTCGGCTGCCTGTTCATTTGAAGTTGTGTGAATAAATGACAATGGTTGTTTTGTCTAAACATACTCGAGGCAACTATATTTAGAAAATGTACGCTTTGCATCTCAGGTTTCTTTTAGCGTTGAGACAGTCAGAATTTAACTTGTGCCAAAGCACAACATGACGCTCGTCTGTGGAAGAACTGACTCAGTCTTCAGTTCTGATGAAAGGAAATTACTTATTTATTGTATTTCTGTGTGACAGTGAATTCAGTCTTTATTATTTGTTAACTTGGGAATTCGAATCACACTTTGAGAATTCCAGGAAGTTCTAAAAGACGAATGATCCAATTAGCTTACACCTACCTGGAATTTGCTCTGGTTATTGGTGCATACAATGAACATAGAAACATTAAAACAATAAATACACCACACATAAGAAAAACAATAAAAAACAATATATAAAATAAAAAGATATAAAAGATATAAAAAGTAAAGTAAAAGTGAAATGCAAAATGCAAAGAGTAGAACAGTGTCAAATCGCAAAATGCAATGTAATCCAATATAATATAATATAAAATAATATAATATAATATAATATGTGTTAATTTAACACATCCTTGAGGTGTGGAGGCGGAATAAAAGTCCAAGTCAGGTGGGGGTCCCGGGCCTTGTTGATAAAGCCAACTGAAGCCGGGAAGAAGCTGGTCTTGTTTTAACCTCATTGAACATAATTGAAAATATATTTGTGCTTTCATTCCACAAACAAGAACTATAAGTACTAATTGCAGCATTGAGGCAGCGAGCAGCCATTAACCTGTTCACTGTACTGTACAGGGGAAGCAGGCGTCTCCTCTGTCCTCACTTTGAGACCCGAGTGGATGGAGACATGACGAGAGCAACTGAAGCAGGTAAACTCCAGGATGTCAGGGATGGTTTCCGTCTTCTTCCATTTGTATTCTGATCTGTTTTAAACGTGTTTTCTCGCCTGTCTTCTCTCGCTGCTCTGCTGACGCCTCGTGCTCACCGTGTCATTGTATCGTAGCGTGACACAGTTTTATCACTTGTTCTCCAGCATCACAACCTCCCACTGGAAGCTCATGTCATTCTTTTTACAGCCAGTCCGTCCATAGCGTGGATTTATTCCTCAATCCCCTCAGGATGAGTCCGACCACCATCCGGCCTCGGTGCAGGTGTGCGACCACATGTCCTGCAGCTCAGGCCAGAGACGTTTCCTCCACGCTTCGACCCCGTGTCTGTCTCCCTTCCTCAGCAGATCCCCATGGAACCGAGCTGTAAACGTCCATTACTCAGCGAGGACGCAGGGTCCTGCAGGCTGATCCCCGGCTGCTGATCCCCGGCTGCTGCCTGTCTTCAGACTGCAGACGCTTCAGGACGGGAGGACAGCTGTCCCAACAATCCTCAGTCGCTCAGGGACGTGTGTCATCCTCGTGTCGCATATTGATTCAATTTCAGCCATGTCTTAGCATGTGTGACTTACTGCATTAATGGGATGTATGGAGAAATATACGTGTATTAAGCTGGTTGTTAAAACCATAGATTGTAGACAAAGATGGACAAAGATGGACAACTTGTCTCCAGTCATCTTTAGTCTTTTTTTCATTCCATCATATTGTACTGACGCAGACATTCTCTCCCTTTTTCACTATTTCTACAAAGTAAAAGCACAATGTTTGTTTTATTGCTGTAATGCTATATATGTAAGTGACTTGCGGACCTTTATTCTGAAAAATTGTAAACCTATGTTTTGAAGAATTGTGTCAGTTTGTCGAGACAAAAATATTTCTGCCACACATGGAAACAGTAATGAAGCAAATTCAGTTTCATTATATGAAAAATACTGACTATACAATCTTCACTGCAGATAAACCAGGTATGATGAACACAAAACTTCCCTCTGCACCATAGACTGTTTATAAAAAGCTCATCAAACACACAACAATAAAAAAGTTTATTGTAGAACAGATTGAGAAGAACTCACTAACGAACATGGAATAATTCTGAAGTCGCTCCCGAGCTTTAACACAGGACAGAAGAGCAGCGATTTCCAAACAGACCGGTTTAGAACAGTCACTGTATTTGTTTTATGGATCAAATCCAGAAAGTTATGGACTCAAGAGAAGGAAGAAAGGTTGGAGAGGGATCGAGTCCACAGCAGCTGACGACGGCATCTTGCTCGACCGCACCTCGGGCCGCCTCTCCTCGTGAAACACTCAAATATCACTTAGCAGCCCTCACATGTCATTCATGTGCACACAGAACAAACAAGCATCGATTAGTGGATTCAGGTGCACGAATTCAAGCGTAGAACAATGTGGGCACTCGGGGGCAAGAATAGCCGCTGAGCTTCAAAGTGGCTCAACAGTTTGATTCATCCGTCGGCGCCGTGTCACAACACACCGGGAGGCAAAGTGAGGTCTCCCAGCTGGATCTGACAACCTCTGGAGTGGAGAGCCAGCCCACGAGCAGGGGAGGAACAAGGGGTCTAATCCCCCCCCACTGACTGCTCGATGACAGCACATGTAAGGGTCCGCGCTGAGCCTCTGATGTGGGTAATGAGGGTGGCTCTGCCCTATAGACCCGGGTGAGCTCTTCATACGCAAACATGGGGATTGTTTGTCGGGATGGAGAGGAGACAGATATGAAAGCTCCCGGTAAGTGGGCGGGGCTTAGATGGGTGTTGATAGATGTTTATTAACGTTGCATTGTGAGAGGGAACAGCTTTTAAAGACAGAGGCACATTACAACTGTTTTCTATCATATTTTGTGATAATAATTGTAATAATAATTATAATATAATAGTATAATGTGTTATAAATAGGCACATGACACCAGTCTTGCATGTTCTGCATCTGTCGTCGTGGCCACAAAGAGTTTTTTTTTTCTTGTGTTCACTTTACATCTCTACTTCTTCATTTAGGATCTCTATGGGTTATTTTGTGTCTCTTTGTTGTCATTTTGTGTCTCTTTGTGGTTATGTTGTGTCTCTATGTGGTCATTTGTGTCTCTTTGAGGTCATTTTGTGTCTTTTTGTGGTTATTTTGTGTCGTTGTAAGGTTATTTTGTGTCTCTATGTGGTCATTTGTGTCTCTTTGAGGTCATATTGTGTCTCTTTGTGGTTATTTTGTGTCTCTATGTGGTCATTTGTGTCTCTTTGAGGTCATTTTGTGTCTCTTTGTGGTTATTTTGTGTCTCTATGTGGTCATTTGTGTCTCTTTGAGGTCATTTTGTGTCTCTTTGAGGTCATTTTGTGTCTCTATGTGGTCATTTGTGTCTCTTTGAGGTCATTTTGTGTCACTTTGTGGTCATTTACATCTCTGTGGTCATTATGTGTTTCTTTGCGATCATCTACGTTTCTTTATTTTGTGTTTCTTTGTGGTTATTATACATTTAATTTCAGGGTTATTTGAGCAGCTCATCGGCACCAACTTGCCTCCAGTCGGGAACGAACCCGGTATTTGTCAGAAGGGACGAATCGGGTCTCAAATTGATTATGGATTCTCCTCCAGTGAGCAGCAGCCCTAAGCGTCCCCGTGGTTTTCATTGTGTAACTTCTGAGTGCATGACTTTGGCCTTGTTTCTAGTATTTTAGATTTTGTGTTTGCCTGCTCCCTCTGGATTTGTCGGCCTGTTTTGTTCGCCCGTGTATGACCTTCGCCTGTTTCACTCAGGACTTTGATTCTTACCCTATCCCTTGGTTTTCCTGAGAGTTCTCCACGACTGAGTCTCTTGGCTCCAGCATTGTCACAGATTTAGTTTCTGAAAAGAACGTTTAACGGCCACTTACTGCCTGGTCCAGAGGTAAAGCCGGTTTCCAAAGAAAACAGGCTTTGGAAATGAGGCCTCAACACACATTTGTTGAGGCCAGAACATTTATCTCTTTCATCTTCTTCTTTTCTCCCCGCCGCCTTTAGCTCATCCTCTCTTTAGATTCCCTTTGAGCATGGAACGTCCTGTCTTCTGTCAACTGAGATTTCCGCAGATATGAAGAGTTCTTTCATACGCACTGCACATTTAAATATCGGTGGTATTGTTTGGGGTGGCACGTCTTAGCCGACTGCCCGTCCACTACTTTATGAAAAACACTGATGTTTTTCAAGCTAACAGCAGTTAAGCGAACCCGCCTTTCATTTGAAGGCAGGGAACCCTCAGCAAACACAAGCTTGATTAATGACCTGCGCTTATTGATACAATCCCTCTCATGTGGTTTGGCTATTGTAGCGCATGTGGTTAACCAATAAAGAACAGATCTAGGTTACATGCAAAGAGGACACGTAGATTACAGGCTTTGGGTCGGCGTTCTAATTGTCATTGGCTGGTGAAATGACTCCAGAGGACAGTTATATTTTTCAACCTGTCATTATTGTGCCCACGGTTTTTAAATAGTTCCTCTGTAATGCTGCTGCTGCTTTGTAACAGCATGTGTGTTTTTCTCATTGAAAACCCTAACCAGCACGAAAGTGGATTTTGTCAAAGGACAGATTCCGTTTTTTGTTATTAATAAGTGGTTATTTGTGTAGTTTTACCCCGTGAGTTTTATTGGTAATACCTGACCTAGTTAACAGACTTTTTCAAAAGTAAAGACATATTTAATAACTTTAATAATGTCGGCGTTCCTGTTTGGGCAGTTGAAGGAACGGTTCATTTCTGGCACACTGGGAACTGAGCCATGATAATGCTTTCACCTCCACCAGTACTTTTCCAGCTGTGACAAGTCAAAATGTTTGTTGTGAAAAAAGTAGTGTAATTATGACAGCATGTTTCATAACCCAGTAAAACCACCACATTGTCTGATCGCCCTCTTGTTTTAATGATTTCAGCAATATCGCCTAAATATATTGTTATCATAACTGATTAAAAAGACTTTTTTAAACTAAAATGTTTAAGTACTTCCTCCACCACTGATGTGAACCAATAGAATGTTGTAAATCAGTAGCGCCTTGTCTTGCTCTGACACTTTTTATGGCTAAGCACTGTCACACTTGACCTCTAAAGAGAAGCCTTCCTGTTGTTAAGGACCAGTTGTAGACCAATCATTGATGGCACATAATCATTGTGTTCATCATTTCTAGTTGTGCCACACAAAGTCACATTTAACACCTTTAAAAATTTAAGCTTCAGCTGTTCTTTGCATATTCTCCCTGTTTCTGTGTTTCAGCTTCCTCCCACCGTCCACACACATGCAGATTAGGGGTTTGGTTCATTGGAGTCTTTAGATTGAGTCTGTTTTAAGTGTAGATGGTTGTTTGTCTCTATATGTCGTGATCTTTAATACGCTGTTGAACCCGTCTCCTGTGACAGGATAAGCAGGATAGATAATGGATGGATCATTGGATCACGGCTGCACCACAGATCGGCTGCATGTCCCTGTTGTCTGTGCTTCACTCAGGCAGCGTTCCTGCAATGTGAGGTTCTTGGTATGACTATTACATTCCTTGAATAAAAGAAACAACTTAATACCAGGACTCTATTGTATGAAGCCGTATGGTTTCTGGTCAACAATCAAAACCTTGTTAAAACTAATGAATGGAGACAGTCTGCAGAAACCTGAGAGAACTTTTACTTTGAAACGGGCACAGGAAGCTTTGCAAAACAGACAAACATTGAAACTGTCGTGAAAGATCATTTTCTCTGTCTGTTCTGCAGAGAGAACAGGTGAGATATTGAATCTGTAGACGAGCTGCTCACTCGCTCTGGTCTGATAACACAGACACCAGAATGAAAAGCCAGACAAGTGCGTGGTCAGTGTGAAATGAGCAGAAGGTCCCAGGTTCTGAATCATTTGCTGTTGAGGAGTTCGGTAGAAGTCGGTGAATCTGCGGTCGTGACTCAGCTGCTGTTGTTTGGTTCAGTCGCTGACTCATCGCTGTTATTAGCTCCTCACTCCAAACTATTTATAGAAGTTGTCTGGATGATTGATGACAGATTCAATCTGTTCTGAGTCACGGAGATTAAATCTGCAGGTACAACTGGCGGCAGGATCCAGATCTGACACTACTCAAGAACAACTTGTGTTATAATTAGTGGTAGTTGTGCTGTTATCATTATTCACATCAGTATCTATAAATATCACTGATTTCATGATAACAATCAGTCATGCAGAGCTTAAATATGATGGTTACACAACTGTTCCTGGTCTCTCTCACCTCTCCCCCCGCCCCAACCGTAGAGTCGGCTCCTGCAACAGGTTTCCTTCAGTTAATGTGGGAGTTTCCCTCTCAACAGTTTCTGCTCGTTATGGGAACTGTTGGGTTTCTCTATCATTTTTTTAGGTTATAGCAGAGACTCTTTATAGGAGCAGGAAAGAGGACAAGCAGATATATTATCAATTGAAAGTTAATGATTGATTATTCCATGGTAAGAAGCAACAGATTCAGAGTGACAGGTTCACAGAGTAAAGAGTGAAAAACCTGCATTGAAGCCACAACTGCAGCTGAAGCTTTGAGGTCCGACTGTCTGCGAGGACGGTAAAATCATTCTGGACGATCGCATGATTATTACGGTTGTGCAACAGCACAAGTCAGAGATCTCTTATGTTATGATATGTGTTAAAAATGTTTTGGTTCATTAGGGAAACTGTGCTGGGACTAGGGTTGCAAAATTCCGGGAATATTCAAAGTTGGAAACTTTCCATGGGAATTAAAGGGAATTTACGGGAATATACGGGAATTAACGGGAATTAACGGGAATTAACGGGAATTAACGGGAATACACTGGAAATGTTGTGGGTAATTTATACTAACTGTATTTACCTTGTCATATACAGACATAAATATAAACATTTTGTTGTGTCATAGGCTGATTTGAGCCCTGAGGAAACTTTGGGAACTAGACTATATGCTTCTGCATCTCTTAACATAGGTCTTTGCACAGTATTTGCAAATGTACACAGCCTTTCCTTCTACATTGGATGGGGTGAAATATCAATTGATGGATAAATTAATGGAAATAGGCTAGATGAACAGATGAACAATTCTCAATAAGCATGCTAATATATTTTCCCCAGTAATATCATCGAAACTTGCAGGATGCTGGGAGTTATCTGTGCATGTGATGGAGGAATGCACAGTGGAGGCTTGAAATTCAACGTGCACCGTGTGCTGCATTCCATACATCTTTAAAATAGTGTTTTGAATGATGTTTTTATTGCTCAGCGTTTAATTTGCATAGTTGTTTTTTTTTCAAAATTCCTGAGCTTAATATTCCCAAGGAAAGTGTCCGGAAAGTTTCCGGAAATTTACTGGAAACTTTCCGCCCCTTTGCAACCCTAGCTGGGACCAATTAGAATATGGTTGGCCACCACAGTTTAGATAATGAATGGGAAACACTGCATTAACAGTTTCTTTGAAAATGGTTTAAACAGACATTCTTTCTAATTCCAGCTCCACATTTTCTGCCTGATTCACGACACATGATTTTCAGCCTGATTTTGCCAAAGACGTGATGAGAGGTTCCCCAGTCAGCCAATCAGAGCCAAGGACGGGATGAAGGTGTGAAGGTGCATGTCATAGTGAGGCGCCCCCTAACCCAGAGCACTTTGTATTAATTGCATCTAGCTGAGCCTGGTTTCGGACAGATTACACAGAAGCTTCCGGCTCAGTTCCTTTTCTCTCGGCTCTGATGCGCTCTGAGCCTCGTTCCATTCTTTACATCTGAAGCGTTGCACCTCATTCTGTAGCAGGACTCACCGTGTTTCTCCTCACGTGTGATCTCATGATCACACACACGGGTCAGAAGTTTCTCCTGGTGGAGGAGTTGCTCCTCACTCATGTAGTACAAACTCCTGGTGACTCCCGGTCACAAGATAGTCCTTCAGTGTGAACTTGGCTGTAGATGCATTGATTTGGGGTTTTGGCAACGTGAACTGGGTTTTCTGATTTGTTCATGGTTGTTTGGGGGGGGGGGGGGGTTTAGGTCCAGTACGAAAACCTTTACTCGTGGGGTTGTGAGCCGGGTGCTTGCTCCTCATGGCTGACGGGACAAGGCTCCGTGCCAACCATGTCTTCTGTCTCTGTGTGTGCATGAGCATGTGTTTGAACCTGATGCATTACTGACAGCAGCGGGCCCTGGTGCAGCAGTGGGCCATTGTTTTCCTTGGCAGAGATTAGAGGCCCTCGGGGGGCCCGTCTCACAAAGGGGGCTCTGTTACCCACTTGAGTATTTTATTGTGTCCCAAATTACCCCGTGGAGTGGGGAATAAACAGCATGGCAAACATCGAGCATGCATAATGTCAATAAGCAAAATGACAGCTGCTGGGTCCGGAGATCCTGGGCTGCAGGCTCCTGATGCTTCTCGTCTTCTCGTGATGATCACGGCCTGTGGACATGTCCCCGAATTTTCTGTTATCTCGTAAATCCGGCAAATGCAATTTAGAATGTGTGGCGAATCATTATCCTTTTTAAGATCTTCATCAGAGCTTGTGAAATGTAACTGACATTTGCTTTGTTTTTCCATCGTAACTCTTGTCAGAGCTTCTCATTTGATCGCGTTTCGGATGAGAAACTATTTGGTTTGAAGTGGCGGTGTCCCCCCCCCCCCTCTCTTAGAAGCATGTTCCTTACTCCTAAAACATGGGTAGAACGTTATGTCCCCAAATTCCTCTAAGACAGCTCAAATCTCTGGAAAAGACAAATGGGGTCATGTCTACAAAGAGCAATAATCTTCTTTTCTCCGCAGCCTACAAGCCGGCCTGTCAGTCGGCTTCATTGTCAGCGTCCTCGGGGACTGGGTTTTTAAGTGTCAAGATCAAAAGGCTTGACAGACAAAGCACGCTCTTTATTATTGCAGTGGCAACCCATTAGCTTTTAATGTTAGAAATTACAGTAATTAAGTACAAGCTGTACAAGCCTTGGATCTCCACGGAGGCTTTGAGGAGTTCACCGCAAATACAGAAAAAAAAGGAGCCCACAGCTGAGATAAAGAGGCTTGTATGTAAATATGAGGCCTTTGTACTGGTGAGCGCTGCCAAGAGCTCGCCTGCAGGGTCTCTTATCGTTCCAAGCTGCATGGGATTGATCGCATTTAAAGAGAGATGCTGTCTTTGGTTTCACATTAGGGGAAAGGAGGAAGAAAGAGGGGAAAAGAGACAGGAGAGAGATTTGAAGGGAACAGAGTGACAGTGGGAGGAAGACAAGTTCTGCACAGGTAGGAATTAAATAGTAATATTTGTGGAATTGCCTTTAACTTCCATCCTTCTCCCATCCTGTTCCTTTTGGGTCATCTTCAATGACTCGTCCTTCAAACTGCATCGAGCTGGGACTGAGATGAACGAGATCAACAAGTGCAACAGAAACACATTTAGCTTCTTCCTACTGAGCTGCAGAGAGAAAGTCCTGCAGAGATCCTCCTCCTTCAGTGTCCGACGGTTTTGCAGCTTTAGTCGAAAAATGTGCCAACTTAAACATTAGCTTTCATTTGGAGCTGTTTTTCTTCTGGGTCCATTATTGACTTTCCTTGCAGCTCAGTTTTGATCTCAAACCAATTTAGCTTTTGCATTTTTCCTACACAGTCATTTTTAAATGGGGTGAGGTCATGGGATTCATCAGTTTGCCAGCGCTGGATGGGTTTGAAGTGGAAAAAGTACCAAGCATGGGGAAAACTGGGATTGGTTGCACCAGCACCAAAGGTCATGCATGTCCGTCCTTAAAGCAGCACATCTCACATCTCAGCCCATTCAGTGTGAATATGAAAAATACATCTTGTCGACATTTACCTTATTGACACAGGTTTTGCATGGTGAGGACACTGCTGCTGGTTTGCAGTGCAGTGTTGGTAGTGGCCCTTTGAGTGGCCAGTGCGGTGAAAGGCTGGTGAGCAGGGGTGACTCGGCCCTCTCCTCATTGTTCTCAGAGCTTGGTATTCCTCTCAGAGCTTGCCCCAGGCTCTAGAGGATGTGCTTTTAAAGATCCCAGGCTCTGCTCATGGCCCCACTCACCTCACCAGCACACACTGCCCAACAGACACACACCTTCACTTCTGCACCCGTCACCTCTGAACACGAGTTGAGTTTTGAAATGATGCAAACAAAACACAAAATCTCAAAGTTAGATTATTTCCTCACATCCCAACCATCCATCCAGCTTCCCCTCTCTCTTTCACTCCTCCTCTCTCAGACCTCTGTCTGTCCTTCCTCTTCGCTGAGTGTCCCGCTCAGCTGGCCAGCGCCTTTTCACTCTCGGCCGAGGGAATTGTCCCCTGCATGTCAAGTGTAGCCATTAGAAGGACGGGTTTGGATGAGAGGTGCTTTCCAGGTCCCCGTCCCCCTCACCTTTTGAATGGAGACAATGGAGCCGTTCTTTAGGTCCAGATGACCACACACCCACTGCCAGGAAACTTTCTAGTGTCCTTCAGCAATAAGAGCTCGAACGCTAAACTCACATTTCAAGGATCGGAGTACGACATTAAAATAGCTTTCTTTGACTGACTACAGTAATTGAGTTTGAGTCAGGACCAAGTGAAATGTTCAGTATGTTGGTTTCTATGTTTGCAGACAATCATAACTCAAAAACCTAAATAGTTTGGTTACTTACATACTTGTAGAAGTTGGTCTGGTTTAGGGAAATATGGTTTGGATTGACAAACACATATTTAGAGGAGCTTAGGGGTCCGCTGACTTCTTTTAACACACACTCTTGTTTTCCCCCAGGAGGCTCAGACCAACATCCAAGCACTCAGAACTGTGAGGATCATTGTAAAAGTGTGTTGAAAACCATTAAAAATATGATGATCCGGAGCTGCTTCACTGGGTTTACTGTAGGTGGCTTCTTCTAATGATACCAGCCGCTGATTATAATAGTACAGAAGCTTCAGGTCAAATAAGGACAGCTCAAATTACCCTTCTATTTTACTTTGAAAAGTAGGCACAGATGTCCCCATGCATCTGAGAAAGTACATTAAAACCTTGTTTTGTCTAGTTATTTATTTATTCCTCTATTATTGTATGGTATTATGTATCACATCCAGTGTGACAGGCCAGCATGAAGGGATAACAGGATCAGGGCCTAGACATCATGTTTGGCAATCTTAAGCCCAGAAACTATGAGGAAGCTTCTGGCCAGGAAACTTAAAGCCCACTCTCTTTAAGGAAACACAAATTTGGCATTCACTGCATTCTCTACCAGCTCCTTTTAAGCCACGGGTGTCAGGACATGTTACCCTGCCTGCTAACTTTTTACAAGATGTGGCAGCGTGCTTTTCTGAGGAGCGGACCTTAACAGCCTTATCTAAAAGGTCTCTTAAGTGCCTGGCCTTAGAGGGTGACTTACAGGAAGTTTTAAAAACACACATTAAAACAAGCTGGAAGGGGATCAGAGAATGGAAGGGGGACCATTGTAACCATTGCGGCAGCATTCCCATTCCCACCACCACGGGTTTGCATAAGCCCCTTAATGGTAATACACCATACAGTCTGGCTCCTATGCTTGAGTGACAAAGTCAGTCATACCAGTGGATTACCAGTGCACAGGGGCCCTTCTAACCAGTTGATGGATGTGCTGCAGTGGCTGACTCTAGCTTTACGCTGCCCTCCACCTCCCTGTCCCTTTCATGCTTCCATCCCTCCTTCCATCCATTCTTCACCTCCTCTTTCCTCCTTTTCCTTGTCATGTCGGGTGTTATGAATCAGGTCAGAGGACTATCCTCTCCCTGCAGCAATAAGAATGTCAAGATAATCTTCAGGTGGCTGGTACAGACACCGACTCATTCTCAGGGCTGATTGCTGACCTCTGTGGCTAATACATGCACGGCAAGGAAAACACAGCTCCCGAGGAAACATAATGCTACCTTTGAAAACCTCTCAGGCTTTTAAGTGAACCCCACTGTGAAGGAACAAACAAGCCCTGCTGCTTACATGCATTCCAACTGCTTATAAACACAGAACTTGAGTTTGCCCAGTTAACCCTTCTCCTTGTTCTGAAGTCGGCCTCAATTGTGTCGAGTGGTCCCATGAACAAAAGTTAAGTTGGGTACTGGTATAATTATTCCTATGAGAAGGAACTGCACTGCACGTGAATTGCATGCATAGTGTATCATTAGAAACCATTAGTTAAATGTGTGAAAGAGGGAGAGTGAGGAGGACCAGTGTGCTTTTTTGCTGTTCTGTTATTTATCCATTTTCTGGAGCTGCTCACAAGGTGACACATGTAGCCCTCGTTGCTAAGCTATTGCTAAAGGCTCGGTTTGGAGGAGCACACGCGTAATTAGCCACTTATAAGAGAGACTTGTTTTAAACTGCATTTAAAAGTGAGAAAACAAGATTCAATTAACCCTCCAGTGCAAGGACGGGTTTCATTTAATGCATCCTAGGTCCGTTGTTTATTTAAATCACTAAACCTAAATTTTAACTCCCTACCAAACAGCAGAACAATGGGGTTCACACTTTGTCCAGACTTTGTCTTTCACATATGAAGAACACATCAATCTCCTCAGCTTTACAAGTTGAACTCTATCCTCAGTGTCTTGTCTTGTGGCTTCTTCTTCTTCTTCATCCTGAGATGTTCTTTTTGTTCCGTTTTCAGTCTGACGCGTGTTACAAATGTCCACTCGCTCGTGGGAAACCTTGTGGAGGATCTCCTGCACGTTGGCCCATCTGGACATCATCCAGGCTTTTTAGAAGGGGGCTGGCAGGAGAAACTCCATAGCATGTCCGTGGCGAATCCAGTGTTCCGAGCATGTCTGAGAGAAGCTATAGGGACCGAAAGAAGAACAGGGTGAGCATTAGACTTTCAATTGCCAGGCGGCCAAACACTTCACTCCATGTTAAAGCTTCCTGTCTGGATAAAAAAACATTTATTTTATTGAATGTCCATTTTACTGATAGTAAAACCACAATGATATTACAGCAACAACGAAATTAACAAAGTGAACTGGTTGATTTGTTTTCTCCATTGAAAGTGAAAGACTTCTTTCCTTTGCACTTTAAACAAAACAGTGAGGATGACAGGACGAGCACGTGAAACCAAAACTAACTGGCTTAAGTGTAACAAAGACACGGACCTTGGTTTGGACAATAGTTCGGACTCTCAGCTGTGAAAGCATCTTAAATCTCAAAGACGAGTTTAATGGTGTCTTTACTTAAAGAAACAAAAACTATAGCTTGACAGTAATTCGACCAACTCAGACTCTCTTGGAAACAGGAACGTGAAAATCTACAACATGACCTCAGATACTCTTTCCTACCACTGTTCCCCATGGTTGAGGTTGATCCTGAGCTACAGAGCTATATGAATAAGAATGTGGATCTGATTTAATGTTGAACATGAATCTTTATCCTGTCCCAACACAGGTCCAGACAGTAGATGCTTCCCCACAGACGCCGGATCAGGAGATGGAGGATTCTGAGACAGTGACTTCAAATCTGATCTACCTATCGACAATTAGTCCTCTATCCCTACAACCCCCCCCTGCTTAACAGCTCTGTGTCATATATTCCATTCATATTCTGTCTACAACATCCTATTGATGATGCTCTTCCACGAGTGTGATTAAACCACAGTAGTCTGGTTTTAAGCAGCCTGTAAACACCAGATAGGACACACCTGCACCTTGTGTCAGGCGTGTGTCAGGCCTGTCTGTGTTTCACAGTGTAACCTTGTAAGGAATGCTTCTGTTGTGGCTTTGCTTTGAGGAGACGCAACATCCCGTCGACCTCCAGCTTGTAAGACTTATGAAATGACTGTCTGTGAGTTTTCAGAATCAGACAAATTGTTTCAAACCCCTCCTTTTCCCCTCTGGTGTCTTTATTTGCTGAAGTAGTTTCCACATTACGTCCTCCCCTGCTGTCTGCGTGCTGGTGAGCGCCTGCAGCCAGACTAATGTCTCAAGCCTTGGCTCCGCCAGCTGCTCCCAGGGATGAGGTGGAGCACCTAGTCACTGACTCACTCGTTCACACACACAAGGATTTACACATCCTCCATGAACTCATTCTGCATCGTCTCGCCTCTGGATTACGACCGGCTGCCAGGTCGAATCAGCCAAAGCACCAGAGTTATACAGCGGGTTTGGAAACATCAAATTATAAAAATGACTGTGAAGCTCAGTTTGAGATCGTCTCAACAACGGATTTATTTTTGGGGTTTTAGACTACTCACTTTATTTTATAAGCAACGTTTTTATAGTAACAGCATAAAAATGAGTTTGGTGGTTCAAGCTGAATGTCTGATAGTCGCAGTTTTAATTATCAGAATCAGGTCAAGCAATTTCAAGGGTGATGCCGAACTGTAGATTAGTTAAAAACACTTGAAGTCATAAAAAAGCTGCATTTATCTCCAATATTCAGCAGGGAAACTTATTAAAACTTAATAAAACTGGTCCAGGAGGCTTACACCTTAATAACTGGGTTCAGGGGTTCTCCAGTTTCTTACCATAGTTCAGAGACATGCAGGTTATGTTGATTGGCGGGGGGGGGGTTCCCCACCTCTCAATCCTCTTCAGCCTTCGTGCCACCTTGAAGCGGCAGTGGGTGGAGTCAATGGAAAGATGGAAAATGAGGGAAATAATCAATAAGCACAGTGGCAGGAAATCCTTGGGTTTATAATTATCAGGCCTATTCATGTGTATTACTGTATTTGTGATGACAAAAGTCATCTGAAGTACGTACATTAATCATAACAATGATCTTTCTACCTAAACTTAAGCGAGTGTGTTGTTTACAAAGATCTGGCTCCCACAGGTCACATCCAAGGGAAGAACAGTATGTGATCATTTAGCCTGGGACACAGTGGTCCATGGGAAATCTAATGGCAACTATACAGACAATTTCAGTAATCTTATACATTAATTGTAAATCACATAATGTGACATATATGTAATAAATGCAGGTACAAAGATGAAGTCACCAGTTTGAACTTTCCCCTCGAAAACTCAATTGTGTTCTTCAAACTTAATCTGACAGACGTGAGACTTGATGCAGACTTTAATGTCTTAAGATTTGACTTGAGAGCTTTGGTCCAAGGACTTGACCTGAACTTGTCTTGAATGACTTCAGACCTTGGATGACTTGATGACTTGTATCTCAGGTGCGAGGGTTATGACTTGGCCTGACCTGGAAGGGCCTTGAATAACTTCACCAGACTTCACAGTTTATTAGAGTCAGCATTAATAAAGTCCTTGGATTACTTAGGACTAGATAAAGTGTGACTCTAATGACTTGACTTATATGATTCAGTTTGTTGTGGTCAATCCGAAGCTCAAAGGAACTGAGATGATGAACTTGTAATAACATAAAACTCCAAACTACCTTGAATGACTTGAGACCTTGTGACTATGAGATCTGCAAAGGGTGTTGACTTACTGCCCCTGCTCAATATGTTGATGATACCCTTGTGTGGATTTTCTGTTAAATCCCTGTGGCTTTACTACCGCTTGGATAGACTTAAACACAACCCTTCCCTGTTATTGTAAGGGATTCTTAATGAAGCCAGCCCAGTTAGAGCTACAGTTACCACTGATCCCACTGGTGTTGGCAAAGCATGCAAAGCATCTGAGCCTGTCCCAGGGAGAGCCCTATTACTCATGGACGATAATCCTGCCGGTCCTGTGAGGGACATTCAGAGGAAACACCCAGAAAACAGAAGGGAGGACACGGGTGGAAAAGGGAGGACAAGACAGGAAAGGAGTAGGAAGAGGGAGGCAAGAGGAAAGATTCAAACTTGGGACGTAAACAAGTTGTGAAGAGATGAGGAGGAGATGTGTTTTTAAAACTGAATGACTGGAGACAGGCCTGCAGGTTTAGAGGGAAACACAGGGCATCACTACACCGCCCGTCTTTCCAATCTTATATTCGGTCTTCAGATAAGGACCGAACGAGCATATTATTATTAAAATAGAAGGTTGACTCTGCACATGTGACCCACTTTCCCCCCCCCGTGCCACCTGACTCCAGGGGGCCCAATCTAATCAGGTCACGGCCGCCCGCTCGCCGCTCCAGGCCCAGGCCACGCCGGCCTTACCTCAGCTGATATGCATGTGGTCAAGTGAAGGAAGTGGCTGAGATAACTGAGGCGTTTTCAGTCAGACAGGCATGAGGTAAGGCATCAGGAATCTCTGACAGGCCATTACCTCAGTGTGCCGGCCTACGAGTGGTGATGTGGTGGCTGTGAAGAGAAGGAAACAAAAACACACACACACACGCACAGTCAGTCGCCATGCACACACCCCGGAGGTTTCATCCCTATTTTAGGCATTGGGCCTTGGTTTCCTCATCATAATGAATGTCTGCTGTGGTAGAAGAAAATACCTTGACTCATAATTTCACATTATGAGGCTGCCTAGGTTTTTTGTGTAATTAAAGGCCGTGCCTGCTCTTGTTCAAGCAAAGTGTGTGTGTGTGTCACTTTTTAAAAAACTGATTTCACACGTAGTTTGGGTTTAAAGCTGAAAAAGGTTTCTGTCGTTGTTTTCTCATCGTGTTTCATCTTCCAGAGCGATGATCCTCTTCCTCTTCCACGGTGACCTGCACGGCTTCCTGGCACGGCCACCAGGAATGTTCAGAATGTACCTGGAAAAAGTCAACAATAAAAGTATTTAGGAGACATTAAATTGTACACAATGACTGCCGAGCACAACCGATGTCTTTGTTGTGTGTGCGGCGCGGGCAGGGGATCTTATTCCACCGCTGTAATCTGAGATTTAGAAAAAACAGAGTTGTAGGGGGGGGGGAAAGAGTTTAGAGGGTGGGTAACATCAGATGCTATCTGCTCCTCTGCATCATCTGAGGCATCAGAGACAATCACAGACTGTGTGTGGCACGCTCGCTCACCCTGATCCCGAGCCAAGGCGCCGCAAAATTAATTTTGATCTCAGCGATATGCACAAGAACAAGACGTGTGTCCACGCCCAACGAGGACCCCACACCCGAGGCCGTCTTCTCTCTGTGTTTACTTCTCCGTCTCCTCCTCGGAGCACTGTGCAGGGCCTCACTTGCAAGGCGGCTAAATCTGCAAGTCAATATGTCAAACTCTCTCTGCTGCTTGTGTGCTGTGTGACTCTGCTATGTGAGCTTGTCCAGTCTGATACCAAAAGTAAACGTTCCTCTGTCACTGTTCATCACCGGGATTCCACAGATTTGTTGTGTCGGTCTTTGTGTCCTCTGCCAGACATGTGTTAGGAGAAGAGTGGAGCGTTGTGTTGCTCTGCACTGTGAGGGAGGCGGTTTCCTGCGTGCAGATATATGAGTTCCATACGCACGCTCTCTCACACGTACACACATCAAACACTTTTATTTTTGCTTGCTTATAAGAACATCTGCTAACTCGACTCATGTTGTTCCCGCCCAGTAGCTTGTTAATCTAACCCCAATAAACTGTAAATCATCTCTGTGCTGGATGCACATTATCACTGCCACTGGTCGGTAACTCTAAAACTCAAAAGTTTCAGTGTCTGGAAAATGATATTTTGTGATTAGAAGAGATTCTAGATTCAAGAAAAGTGTTTTGTTCTTAAAATATATATTACATTTTTGTACTTTGACCAAAAGTTTACATGTTCAGGACTTTTTTCCCCCAGTATCACGATCTAATTATGTTCATATTATCACTTAATATTATGACTTATTACTTCCTTTCCAAAATGTAATATTTATTATCACTTTATTAATGCTCAAAACTGTCCAACTCTGTCACTTCAAGTTTTGACTCTCATATAGTAGAATACTTTGTAGTACTTCCAAGATCGGTGTGTGTGTGTGTGTGTGTCTCTTGTGTGTGTGTGTGTGTGTGTCTTTAGGATGCTGGCTAGACACAAGTAAGACTCACAAACACTCTGTGCATTGCCAGAATAAAAAACACACGAGCATCAGTTGTTTTTTTCTATTATTGAAACATCTGTCAACAGCTCCTTTGTTGTATTTACTCCCGACCAAAAGGACTTTCCCATGAGGTCATACAAAGACACACACACACACAGTCTCTCACACACACACACAGCAGGGGATGTTAGTGCCCTGACAACAATGTAATTTCTTCAAAACTGACAACACAGGGTGAAATTCATCAGAAATGACCTAGAAAGAGAACAAAAAAACAGTCAAGTGAAGGGTAACTGGGGCACAATCCGCTGCTGTGGTTCACCCCATCATCCAAACATTCCTCCTCTCATCAGTGTCTCTCCATCTCTCTCTCTCCTTTCTAGTGGCCACTATCACCACATCCAACTGCTCGAACCCCCGGAACATGTAAACCCATTGTTCTTCACTTGTGTGTGCTCCCTCAACAAAGGTTCCTCTCTTCTTTTGATGGTTTTTCTGAATCTTCTTCACTCTGACTCAGGTCACCCCCCCCCCCCTCACCACCTCCGCCTCCTCCGCCTCCCTGCATATTTTGGTGTTGTGTTTTTCGGTATGCTCATGAAAAGGCCCGCAAAGATGGGACAATAGGGCACCTGCCCGAATAATGAGCCCTCAGAGAGCAATGCAGCTGGAGCCGAGAGTCATAGAGGAACGCTGATGATGGTCCCGCTTTAAAGTGGTCAGAGATGATCCTCAGCCACACCTTAGATCCCCCTGGCTGGAATTTCCCCTCTGACAAACACACACACACACTCACACTCACACACACAGAGAGTAGTCAAACACAAGTGCAAACATACACACAAGGTGCACAAGGAAAAAACGTTGGAGATCAACACACAGGGCTTTTATTGTTGGGTTTATGACTAAAGGAGGAATAGTGTTGGTGTGCGACCGGGTCCATTCACAAACGCTGCCACCGCTGCTGCTATCAGTCGGTGGACTATCACATCCACTATGTCACTTGAATGTGCACAGAAACTATGCTCCTCCGAGACAAAAGCCAGACTGTTTACATACTGGTTCTACATTTAACTCCCGAGAGCGCACAGGACATTAGTCACCAGGATTCCTTTCCCTTTTAGAGGCTTGTTAAAAAAAAAAAAGAAGAAATTCCTTCATCGGCCCGGAGAACCGTCAGTAAGCCAGGTTTAACTCGTCAACAGGTTCCAGGACGGGAAAACAATAGCAAAATGTCTAAAAGCTTGAATAATGTGGAGAAGGGGAGAAGGGTTGTTGATTATAGAGCCGCGTCATGTTCAAATAAATCCAGAGTAATGCTGTTCACACTCCAAAGACCAACAAACACTGTTTATTACAGCCTTTGCTTAGTTGATCGTGTTGCATAATATTAGTCCAGAGAACTGGGAAAACTATTTGGACTTTACTGGTTTGCTGTTCCTCATAAATAAGAGCTTTTCTCTGTGATGTGTGTTCCTTTAAATTGAATCTCTTTGTGTTGTGTTGTGTTGTGTGAAGACTTCTGGGCAATTCAGCTCCTGTCTCCGATTGTGTCAAAACAAAAAATCTGCTACCTCGCTCGGAGGAAAGAAAACAAACCAGGGGTGAGATTAATCTGCACCATTACTCCCCCGACCCCCCCGTCCTCCTCCATCCATTCCCAGTGTCTGGCTCGCACACAGCCAGCGCCGTGTTGCACTGGAGGTGAGTGGAGGTGATTCTCCGACTCGCACTCGCCACCGTAGACAACACAAATGCGGGCTTTGTGGCCCCTGAGTGTGCCTTCTGTACTCGGGGGGGGAGTCAGGAGGTCAGGATGGTGGAAGGTGGGGGTGAGGAGGTGAGAAGGTTTACGGGCTGACGGGGAGATATAGTTCTTTCGGGGGGGTGGGGGGTGGGGGGGGGTTGATTCTGGTGACAAGGCCTCAGTTGTTTTTCTAAACTGGGGAGGAACAACCCTGACATTATGACACTGTGGACTCACAGAAATACACACGTACGACACACACGCTGCCACTTTGACCCCAGCAGCTCCTTCACCATAGTGTTTAGGAGAGAGAGAGAATATATTTACTGATCTGGAAACAGCACTTAGAGGCTGAATGCTGTATCTAATGACACTGAATGAAGTATTATTCCCTTATTTTGAAGTCGCCACGGGTTCACTCATATATTTGTTTGCTGATTAGAGAAGCTGCCGCGCTGCAGGCGGTGAAATTCAAACAATATATATATATAATATATAAATTTTAATACAGGCTCAGGGCCCACAGAGAGAAACAACAACAATACATACAATCAAAACATTACATAAAAATATACAGGGAAAGAAAGGCTAAAAAAGGCACTTATGCCAGTGTTCCCAGATCCTGGATGTGTATTTGACCGAGCTGCGGCCAGGGTCTGTCATAAGATCCATTATTAAATTTGTCGAGCGGTCCAGCCGACTCATAAACTTAAAAGTTAGGCTCCTCAGCAAGGCCATGAAGGTGGTTAGACCCATATTACAAAACAACTCACTGGCTCTAGTACTCCTGGGTTTCTTCAGGAGTATCCTAAGACAGTCATTATACTTTCAACCTACGCAAGCTCTCCTTCTTGTTACCCAGAGTGGAGCTGTAAATAATAACAGAAGAGAAATAAACACAAGTAAGAAACCAGCAATGGACAATGACTGTGGATTATAGTGGATCCCATCCTGATGCTGGATCGTGGTCTTGCTGGCTGCTGGCCAGAGACTGTGATTGCAGCGGGACTGCCTGACACATAGTATTGAAAAATGTTTACCCTCATCGATGCTGCTAAAAATCCTGATGATGTTTTCTTACACCTGACATGCACTTCTGTCCGTCCTGAGAGAGGGATCCCTCACATGTGGCTCTCTCTGAGGTTTCTACATATTTTTACCTGTGAAAAGGGTTTTTAGTAGTTTTTCCTTACTCTTGTTGAGGGTTAAGGACAGAGGATGTCACACAATGTTAAAGCCCTATTAGACGAATTGTTATTTGTGAATGTGGGCTATACAAATAAACTTGATTGATTGATTGATTGATTGATTGATTGATTGATATAGAGAGGGGTGCAGTAGGCTCTAAACAGATTAATCTTAACATCATCTGTCCAGTGGTGGAATTTTCTGACCAACATGTTAGCTTGGACATAGAGCAATCCCCTCTGTCTGCACATGTCGGCATCATCCTCCAATATCTTTGGTCTTTCCTGTTTTTGTTGCCTCCGTTAAAGCAACAGAGGCCTAAAAGAGTGACGGGAAAATATTAAGGGAGAAATACAGAATGCGGCTATAAAGAATGTTTGGATTAATGACGTTTTTTTCGCTCATTAGTGCGGAAAAATATGCTTTCAAGTTGTAAAGCCTTTCTTCTCCTGCAGTAATCCGCCTGAGAGAGGGAGCTTTCAGGGACCACAGTCCACGTCGCTCCAAAGGTCAAAATGTCACTTTGAGTTGTTGGAAGAAGTAAACAGGGCCGGAGTAAGCCTCCTGTCTTAGGGGGCCCTGGCCATAAATCCGTAGAATAAGAGTGCCTTTACATGATCTTTAGAAGCTGAAACAAAGGGTCAGGCTCTAATCGGCAGGAATAGGACTCATGTTGTGTTAGCCCAGTGAACTGAAGCTGTCAATCCTGAGGAAAGGGAACCGGTGTGTGTCACAGGCCGAGGAGGAATATCACCGGGAAGTCGGAAAAAAAATAGATCTTTAAAACTCCCAACGATGGAGGGTTTGGAGCGATCAGAGGATTCATCACCCCCGGGCCAGAGAGCGGAAGACAAGCGACGTGAAGCAGAGAAATCCATAAACAGTCATAAATTCATCAGTGGACGTGCACCGGGCTGAATGGGAGGAGCCAACGCTATTGGGGTGATAAACAGGTTGACCCTGTCAGCTCGGCGCCTGTGGTGACCTCAACCTGCGGCGGTGTGAGATGTGGACGGGCAGGGGGACAATATTTGTTTAAGCTGATAACTCGGGGTTGTAGAGGTTGTGTGTGTGTGTCTGTGTGTGCGTGCATAGTTGTGTTAGGTGTCTTGTTTATAGTGCATATGTGCAAGTCAGGCTGAGTTTGGGGAATGAGCACACGTGAGAGCGAGCGTGGTTACGTACACACACACACACACACACACACACACACACACACACACACACACGTCTGCACGAGAGCACACTAAGCTGTGGATTTGTGCGAGTGTGGAGACGCACATCTTGTGATGCTGTTGTTTTCCCCCGAGCGAGTGTGTGGCCCCCCCGATTGCAGCCGTGAACAGCAGCACGCTTAATGGCCTCCAGCTCTCGCTCGGCGTCATTAACATTCCAGCTGTGTGGAGATGTTGGCTTGCGTCGGGAAGCATGACAAGACAGCTACACACACACACATCTCTCTCTCTCTCTCTCTCTCTCTCTCTCTCTCTCGCTCTCCCTCCCGGCCCCGGCTGCAGAGGTGTGGAGCTCCACAAAGAAGATTAACAACAACCTCGGCTGCCCCCCCCCCCCCCCCCCCCGGATCACTTGTGACAAATCATTTCTCTCTCCGTGTTCGCCTGCACATCAATCACACAAGCACCATAAATATTGCTTTATTTTCTCGCCTCTCTCTCTCTCTCCGGGAGACGCTGTGCTGACTCATCCATCCAGCTCCAGGTAAAGTTATTTATACTGATCCCTCCCTGACATGCTATTTGCCCTGCAGCCAAACAAATCTCTTGGCACGGCCTAATAGATACATTTAGAGCAATTATCTGGCTGATATTTTACAGAGACACATGATGTGTTTTGATGGGAGACAATCACAGGACACGGGGCTGTTGGTAGGTGTCGGCCCGGGCAGGCGATGGGTCCGACGTGCCTCCTGCAGTTTCACAAAGTGTTGACATGCTGCTCAACCCACCTTGAGAAACAGAGTCTGATGTAACAGAACGCTATGCAAACCAACACAGAAACTATCTGCATTGCAAACAAATATAAGTGCATCAATAAAAAACACTGCAGCCAAAAGGGAGTCAGGCAGATCTGTGAGGCTCGGTGCGCTGGCAGCCAGAGAAGCTGTTAATCACAGTTGTAATTACTGTTCTACGGCTCCAGCTTAACAGAGACACTCAGTCCCAGCAGACAAGAGCAGAGAGGAGTTTTATGTTTCAACCAGTAGAGACGGAGACGGGAGCGTGCGTGTGCTTTTTCTTGCCGTACTCAGTTATTTTTCAGCCCCACCTTTAAGTCCTGGGAGGTATCGGAGCGAAGCACCTTCCATCAGAACACAACAACAACAGCTTGGAATATAGGCCCCGCCCACTTCTCACACACGGTGCCATGAAGAATTTGAAGCTACGACATACTTAAGAAAAAACATTTTTATTTTACATAAACTGTACAGATGAAATTTATTTGACTAAATGATTCTTATACAGGAACTAAAAATAACTTTCTTATTAAATAGAAAACTGAAACAAAAATAGAATTAAAGATGAAAAAATGAAATGTTGCTTATTGTACAAAACAAGAGAATGAAAATAGAGCTAAGAAGTGAGAATCATATATCGTACCCTGATACAGTGGTAGGCCTTTTGCGAATAATCAAAAACAGAATTGTACACAGTAACTCAATGGCCTCGCCATCTTAGTACAACAGCTAAAATCTTGGCCTCTTTGGTTCCATTATTTAAAATACATTTGAAACAAAATTCAATTTACTTCTATAAAAATAACATTTCAATGGCAGTTTTTGTTTCACTAATCCTGCAACTTTTCAGTGCAAACATCACAACAATCATTCGCTTTGGAAAGGAAGCGAAAGATTACATTTCAAGTATTGATAAAGAGTTGAGGACTGGAGAGAGAGAGAGGAGGAGGAGGAGGAGGAGGAGGAGGAGAGAGAAAGGAGAAATGGAAAAAGGATTCAGTCTAATAGAGAATGTTGAGTATGGGTATAGGTTTCTATACATTGCATAGCTCATGTGGCACTTATTTAGCGATAGGACAGGACACTCAGTACCCCTTGGAAGGCATTTCTTTAAAACAAGTGCTATTCAGGGTGTGCATTTCAGTTTCTGCAAGTGCTGCTCTGCACTGTGGCGACGCACCGGGCTGAAACCAGAGTCTCTGTGTCCTCGGGCCCCCCCCCCCCCCTCCACCTCCACAGAAACGTACGGCCCAGGAAGAAGCAGTTCTCTCTCTCTCTCCGTCGCTCCTATAGCGCACAAGTGAAGTGCACTTATGAGTTCTATCTTCACCTGGTTGTCATGGTAGCAGGGCCCGCAGCGCTCGTGACAGGCAGGAGGTCGAGGTTCGGGGGGCCGTCGTCAACAGCGAGAACGACGACAGCGGCCGCGGCATCGCTTCCGCGGTCGGCTTTCCTCGGCCGTGTGTAATCCTGCAAGGCATTAAGCGCTGCCGCTGTCTAATTCCATCGGAGAGGACGGTCAGAGCGGGTCTGTCGGCGTAGTAGCGAAGTGCTGGTAGTTCTGAATTGTATAAGCTGATGAATTGTCAGTGCTTTATAAAAAAACAAAAGTCTGTTATGTGCTTAAAGTATTTAAGGGGGTTGGAGGAGCACGGGGGGGGGGGGGGGGGGGGAGTGTGGGGACGGCGAGGCCAATCATGTCATCGGCTGATCCTGTCACTTTCCTTAAGCGCTTTTTATCTTCATTCAAGAGGAGATGATGGGCCATTATTTTTTGACTAGAAATGGCAAACTAGAGTAAAATATCATTTGGTGATAACATTCCCTTCTCATCCCGCTGCTGACAAGTTGTACAGCGAGTGTGTGTCACTCAGTCTGATAAATACGCCCACACAAGCAGTGAGTGAGCACACGCATGCACACACACACACGGGGGCACAGCACTGATACTTGACTTTGCAAGATTGCACCAGTGGTTGTGTGTGTGTGTGTGTGTGTGTGTTGCTTGCACATACAGTTGGTATAGATATATTGTATATGTGTACCGTACAATAACGTCCTGTTTGTACAAAAGGCCTTTCTGACTGTTCTGAGTTCAGATGATGGAGAGTCAGTGTGGCTTCAGGCGCAGCCACACTCCTCCACGATCATGTTGGGCACGTCCCTCTTCACGATGTTGTACTCGTCGTCGAAGTACAACATGGACATAGTACTGAGCTTGGTGGGGATGCAGCAGGAGTTGACCGAGCCCGGGCTCATCCCTCTCATGCGGTACTGGTTCACGACGGTGGTGTGGAAGGACGAGGCCGAGCCCGGCACTCCTGCCATGTAGGCCGGGCAGCTGCCCTCGCAGTAGTTACCATAGTAGCCGGCTGGTGCAATGATCCAGTCGTTCCAGCCAATCAGGCGGAAGTCGATGTAGAACTGCTGCCGGCAGCACAAGCCGCCGCTGGTGCCGTCGCACTCCAGCCCCCGCTTGCGAATGCGGTGCTTTCCGTCCACCTGCCGGGCGCGGACCACCAGGAAGGGCCGGTGGGCCGGGTCACTGGGGTCCACGAGCACCGGGGTCACACCGGACGTCTCACAGCCGTCGCAGTGGACTTCCAGGTCCTGCCGCCGGCTTCCCTTCCCGAACACGGCCCGCACGGCCTCCGAGAGCGGGAAGGTGTGCCAGCCGCTGCGTTTCAGGTCCACACGCTTCTCCACCAGCGCCCAGCGGCCGGTTCCTCCGCCGCCGCCACCGCCACCCGGCCCCCCCTCAGCGCCGCTGGGGGTCCCGGCCTCCTGGTAATGGATCTTGACGGTCACCTTCCTCCGCAGGCCCTTCTCAGGACCGGCCGGCAGCACTCGGAAGAAGAGCCACAGGTTGGCCTGGGAGGCGTACAGGTGCTGGTTGCCCTCGTTGGAGATGAGGAAGTAGAGGCTGGACTTGACGGATGTGATCCCGTCTGTCGGAGACAAAACAAACAGAGGAGGAGATTAATCTCTGTCGGACTTTTGTAAACGTCGGTAATTAGTGACCTGTCATGGTTTTCACCTCCCGATCAGAAGCAGGGACAGGTGAGTCAGAGACATGTCTCCCATTCCAAGAGAAAGGCCCATAGACCGTTTGCTTATAAAACTCACACACAGCATATGCTTAGAAGGCAGAAAGCCCCCCCCCCCCCCCACACACACACAGCTTTGTCTTTAAAGATCTGTTTTCCTCTTGTTTTCTCTGTTCTCCCTCAGTCACTGTGTCAGGTGACCTCCTGGGGGAGCTCCTGATAGGCCAGCTGTGACAGGCCAGATCTGGGATCAGGCCCAGTTGGCCTACGATCCAGTTTTTGTAAGTGACAGGGCCAAAAAAAAAGAGAGAGAGGGTTGGGGGGGTGGAGGGAGGGAGGGAGGGAGGGAGAACAGAGGGAAGGAAGATGAAGCAAAGGAGGAAGGATGCAAGTGGGAAGAGGTGGGAGGGCGACGGACACGGCCAAGGCCCCTGCGAGGTTCACCGAGTTCGTCGCTAGTGCCCAACCTGAACCCCACCCCCCAACCCACCCCCACCCTTACCCCACCCCACCCCACCCCACCCCCCCACCCGCCTCCCTCCAGTGTAAGCACCCTGGGAGTGACAGCACAAAGCCGCCTGTGAGGCACCGGGAGACCGCCGCCGGCGCCGCCTCGCAGCAAGAAGCATGATGAGGCAAAAATAAAAAAGCCATTTACATGACACTGGCCACTTTACACGGCGGCACAATGAGGAGATCCCGGGCGTCCCGAGGTGGCGACGGGTTCTCTCCCTCGCCGTGTGTTTTTTTTTTTTCCGGGCCCTAATGATGTCGTCCAAATGACCCGGAGGTAACTTGAAAGGTTTCTATTTCTGGAGAATTGGTACAATGTGCTCCAGCAGCAGAGCAGCGAGCGGCTTTGAAAGCAGCTAAATTACTTTGTTTGCCGACTGATTAGTGTGTGTCAATGTCAACAGGTGGCCACCAAAGACGGGTCCCCCCCCCCGCCCCCCCCCCCCCCCCTCTTTAAGGCGCCTCACGCCTCTTCCTCCTGTAAACCAGGGCTTTACACTCACTCAGGGGCCTGTCCAGACCAGCTCCCCACTCTGTAGCCTGTCAGCTGGGAGCTCAAGCTGTTCACACACACACGTGTGCACATACAACACACACATACAACACACACACACACACACACACACATTTCCATCCACCCATGCACTGACACACACCCCACCCCACAGCAAGCAATACATCAAGTATCAGCCTTCTCAGTACCAAAGACCGCGGGTAGAGTATCAAGTACACATTGAGTACACACTGAAATGCATCTGAAGTGATTGACATACCTGCGCCTGCTGTAAAGGCCCCCCCCCCCCCCCGGGCTACAAGTAACTAACCTCACCTCGTTCTGCGCTGTGCGTTCCTACTTGCCTCGACAGCTCCGAGCTCCGAGCTCAGAAGCTGAAGCATTGATCAGCAGCAAGCGCACAGTGACAGCGTGATGAATAGAGAGAGAGGGTGAAGTCAGAACATAAAACTGACCAGGGGCGAAGGCTGTTTCCCCGATAAGACGACTTTCCCAATTCAAGAAAATCACAGTTTCAACCTTTGGTGTCAAGAGCCGGAGAGTAAAACTGATTCAGGTTTAGGCATTCCGTCACATTGATTTATGTGACAGCGCTGATGTTCTTACACAACAGCTGCACCAACTTTTAATATCATTACTGATTCACCTGCCTCTAAAATCGGGAAAATGCACATTACAATATTCTAAATATAAGATTCGATCAAATGGTTTGTTTTTCACCGATCAACATATCTAGATACTTCATGTTACATAAAACAAAACCTCACAATACAACAGTTGTATTAACAACCTTCTGTCTCTGATTCATTGCCACACTTCTTATGACCCATAGAATAATGAAGATGGGGGTGTAACAGAGCAAACCACCGAAACGAAGCTTCATCTGAGGTCTAGCACATCAGCTGCGTGAACTCGTGAACACCTGACAGACCGATGTCCCCTCTGGGTCACTGGAGCAGCAGACATACCGATGTGATCCTTGTCAGAACGATGGATGAACACGTTTTCTGTTCTCGTAAAACATCTGTAAAGCTGCAGAAACAGAAACTGAATGGAGCTTCAGAGGAGACGGCTTAATCTACTGGTGTTTGGAAAGTCAAGAAGGAACTGACGAGTCTACACGTCTGACAAAAGTACTTCTGATGATGAAGTAAATATTTCACTGTAAACAAACGATTGATCACTGAGGACCACTGGGGTCCCTTCAGCATCACTTCTACAGTACGTTCCCTATGAGGCCTACAAGTTGGATCCTATGTCGTCCATAGCACTGATCACGTACATCAACATCCCATATTCCAAAGTGAGCTCCTCCTAGAGAGCAAATTGTTCTCTTCACCCGGTGTTAGCCGGCCCGGACACGCCTCGCCTGACCCCGCCAGTGGAAAGGTTGCCGGTGAGTATCGGCAGGCAGGACACCTGGGTGGGCTCGCGAGGATAAAGAGCTGCTTCAGCGTGTCTCCACCTGCGCCACCGAGTCAGGGAAGAAGAGGCCGTGGAGGCAGGCGGCTCCACAGCTCATTACTCAAAGCCGCTGTCGACAAAGACCACACGGCGCGGGAGCACAAGGGCTCGGCAGAGAGCGTTTGTGGCGCTAACGTTGAGCCGCGGCGTGTGCACGTGTAGCAGCCGTCCCTCAGGCCGGGGGTCCCAGCTCGTGAGGAAAGGTTAAGGAGGTGTGGGAGGGGTAGGGGTGAGATGATGGACTACCGGACTCCACGGCACTAAGACTTCACTACATTGGCGTTTTTTTATTCATACTACATAAATGATTACCAGCATCACAAGCCAAACAGAGGCAGAGAGGCCCACTGACGGCAACACACACTTGTGAGTGAATGTGGAAAATGTCTGGATCGGGTCCAGCAGCTTCCTGACTGACAGCTCCTCATGAAAGACTTGTGTCCTGAAGTAAACCTGCCAACCGATCCTGTGGAGGAACCGGGCTGGAGTTAATGACCTCCCATAATGAAGTCTTAATTCCACGTCTTGGACCACTCGCCACGAGTTCACCGGGTCCACGCGGCCACCGCGAGCAATCAAGAAGCGCAGATCTCAACTTCTCCATGGACTCCTCTCTCGTTCGCCCTCCCTCCCTCCCTCCCTCCCTCCCTCCCTCCCTCTCCTGCATGTGCTCCTCGCTCCGCTCCCGTGGATACGGGACACCGAATCCCTCGGCGACGACCCATGGTACCATGTCAGGGGAGAAGGGAGATTGGCATCGAGTCGCTCACCTGCCAGGGGGCGCTGGCAGAGCTCATACCTCTGCACTGCTGCAACCGGAGAGAAGACGCCGGGGTCAAGCCCGAGCTCGGGGGAAGCAGAGGACACAGGCTGACCTCCCGGTTTCACACATACACAAAGCACATAAACACAACGATCCACATCCATTTGTTGGCTCGCTACATTTACCAACCGCACCCCCCCCAACCGCCTTGTCCTCAACTGTGACAACAACAATTCAGGCTCCCTCATGCTTCGGGGGGGACCAGCTCCCCTGGCTTGGGAGCTTTCTGGGGACCTTGCCTCTGAGCCATGCCCCGGCTGGCACTATCTGATCTTGGGGCGTGAGCCAGCTGGCCGGGGGGGCCGGCCGGGTCCGGGGAGCAGGGACCCGAGCCAGCTCCGCGGTACAATGCCACACAAATGCTCAAAGGTGTGAGGAAGAATGGAACTAGGGGGGGAAAAAATAGAGGCAGAAGAAGGAGAAGAAGCAAAGGAGCCCAGCGAACCTTTAGAACGACAAAAGCATTCTTTACAACACTGCGATATGGGCACACACACACACAATATCACCTCCCCCACCACCAGTGCCATGTCCCTCCACCCTCACTCCCCAATCCAACCCTGCACCGACTCAGATGTCTCATGCATTATTCTGAGCAATATCTTTTGTTTTCCCGGCTTTTTTCTTCCTAACGTTGACATGCTGTGTTCAGCAGGAACACATAGTGCTCTTATAATAATTGCCTTGCTTTTGTTCCCTTGTCATGAGGCTGCTCAGATCATTCCCATTGGAAGGCAGGACCCAGCAGTCCATTCAGGCTAATTGTACCGGCAGGGCCAATGGGAAAAGACAGGATGGTGTGTGTGTGTTGTGTGTGTATGTGTGTGTGTGTGTGTGTGTGTACACATCCTATTTAGGTGCATTTAATTGTATGTTTTCTTTTTGTTAAACTAACAGTTTGTGTCAAAGATGTTCTCACCGCTCTAACTGACAATTATTGGATTCTGTCAAGCACAGATGATTTTAGGTGTGTGTGTGTCCGTGTGTGCGTGCCTGTGTGTGTGTAAGCCTGCATATGTGTATGTGTGTGCATGGGGGGGGGGGGTTCTCTTTGGACTTCTGAGAATTAGTTAGATACACATTCTTAGAGAGGAAGGGATAAATGGCCAATTGAGGGACTTTGTCCGTATTTAAAAGAGGGCATTATACATTGGAGTATTGAGTGTGAGCAGAGCTTTAGTGATGAAATTGGATTCAGAGGTTCTTTTTATCCCCTAGACAACACACGGGGGTAATTTAAGGACTCTTTCTTTAGTTTCATTTCTTCTTCATTTTGCATCAAGCTGAAACAGGAGGTTTAACACCAACCAGTGGCTCCAGGCAGCAGGGACCAGTACATGGTAAATGGACTTCACTTATATTGCGCTTTTCTAGTCTTTAGAGCAGATAAAGGTCTTTACAGTTTAAATCTCATTCAGCCTGCTCACACACATCCAGGACATGAGGAGCAGGATCAGTGTCCTGCTCAGTGGGAGAGTGAATAGGAGGATGAGAGCTATGACAGCACTGGATCTGATGGAGTTCTTATGGAGAGGCGGTGGACTAGTGGCAGAAACTTGGACTATGGGGCGAAAAGGTTCGTGTCTGGTTTCGACTCCACGGAGAAACAACAAAAAGACGAACCTGGATTGATCTGTCCAAAAATCCAAGAGGATTCTGCCTACCCTGTCTAGTGCCCCTGAGCAAGGCACCTTACTCCCCCAACATCTGCTCCCCGGGTGCTGTACATGGCTGCCCACTGCTCTGTGTGTCCTGCACCAGATGGGTTCAAAGCAGAGGTTACATTTCCCTCCTTGCATGAGTGTGCTTGTGCATGTCTGTGCATGTGTTTGGGACAAATAAATGTATCTTAATCTTAATCTTATAAATAATAATCATGTGTTCTGTCCCATGGATTGAAACCAACACTGTGAGGTTCTGAGTTCACCTGGGTCCCTGCACTGCCTGTTGCATTAAACTCAGACTGACCGGGTTCATCCAGGGGTCGGGAGATGTTTGCATTATGAATGATGGATGTCTACCTGATTCCGCGAAGCTGATGATCTCCGAGGTCTCTGCGTGCACCTCGTTGTTGTACGCGGACTGCCCGTCGAAGTTGGGGATCTCCACCCGGCCGTCCTCCCGCACCTTGCCGGAGTGCAGCCTCCTCAGAGCCGTCACCATGGCAGCCTTGGGGATCGGGTGCGTGATGTTGGGTCGGTCCCGCATCTGCAGCCGGTTCAGGATGTGTCTCTTCACCGCCTCCAGGAAGTCCATGTCCTCCCGCTCGGACTGGTCCGGAGCCCTGAGGCCGCAGGACGCGCACGACTCCTGGGGCTCGGGCACGGAGCTGCAGCGCACGCACACCACGCACGCCACCAGGCAGGACAGCACCACAGTGTAGAAGCTCATCTTCTCAACTTAAAGGTCCAAAAGGGGCTGATCAACAACACAACGAGCATGCAAAGACGCACACGCATACACACCCGCAAAGCACGCACACATGCGCACAACACACACACACTTACACACACACACTCTCTGGAGTTAAAGCAAAGTTAATTCAAAACGTGTGAAAGTTCCCGGGTCGCGCATCCACTTGTTCTCCAGGAGTCCTCCACAGGGACCAGTGAGAGGTTTGTATTCCCAGTCCCGGTCCTACACACACCAGTATAGAGCTCAAGCGATGATGAGGCTAATTAATTAAACTCCTGTCATCGTGCGCTGGCTCGTCCGGCTTGTACGCGCGAAATAAAAGTCCATGTTGCTCCAGGCACGAAAATATCTACCAGGTCACCGATAAATCTGAATATTAAAAAAAACAAAAACAACCAGTGGCAGCTTCAGCTTCAGCTCCAGTCAGGTCTCCGTCATTCAATTCAAAACCACCCGATTAGAGTGCAAGCGCAGCAGTGGTCCCGGCGTGCTCCTGTGACTGCGCCTGAGTGACTGAGCGAGTGAGAGAGAGAGAGAGAGTCCCGTACGCGTGCGTGTGGATGACCGACTCCGTGCGTGTGCCTGTGAGATGGTGCTGCTGCTGCTGCTGCTGCTGCTGCACCCGGACCTTGCTCCGTCTTTGCAAATCACGACAACAGGGGCTCCGCTCGCCCGAAGTTTTTATACACCAGCGGGAAACCACGTGGGGATTTCCACCCAACTGGGCTGCACCGGATTACTCTACTACGTCTCTCCAGGGCTTCCAGTGGTGGTGGGACACACACGGGTTTATTATGGTAACACACAGGTTGTTGCATCATTTCGTGTTAAAAGAGTGTGACTGTGTGTGTGACGCATCACCTGGTTACACATCGCTCTCAGGTGTGTGATGTGTGGAGTCCTCACTCAGTCACATCTCAGACTTCATGTTATAAACTCATTAACAAACACAAATCAAAGCCAGCAAAGTTAAACTGGTTTAAACTTATCCCAGTGAACATGGATTCACTTATTTAGTTGATGAAAAACGTCCAGTTATGAAGTCTTTATTTATTTTTTATTGGGCCTAAGTGTATAAATAAGATATTTGAAGTAAAAGTCAATCATATATTTTAAGGGATCTGGATAAAGTCATGAATGTGGTCAGGGACTTCAGTCGAATTGGTTCATGACTGGTTATCATCCAGATTAACAAGCAAATAGCGCCATCTAGCGAGGGAGACCATTCATTACAGAGAGAGAGAGAGAGAGAGAGAGGGAGAGAGAGAGAGAGAGAGAGATAGATAGATAGATAGATAGATAGATAGATAGATAGATAGATAGATAGATAGATAGATAGATAGATAGATAGATAGATAGATAGATAGATAGATAGATAGATAGATAGATAGATAGATAGATAGATAGATAGATAGGTAGATAGATAGATAGAGAGAGAGAGAGAGAGAGATAGAGAGATAGATAGATAGATAGATAGATAGATAGATAGATAGATAGATAGATAGATAGATAGATAGATAGATAGATAGATAGATAGATAGATAGATAGATAGATAGATAGATAGATAGATAGATAGATAGATAGATAGATAGATGGATGGATAGAGTTAGAAAGAGAGAGAGCGAGAGAAATAGATAGAGTTAGATAGATGGATAGATAGATAGATAGATAGATAGATAGATAGATAGATAGATAGATAGATAGATAGATGGATGGATGGATGGATGGATGGATGGACGGACGGACGGACGGACGGACGGACGGACGGACGGACGGACGGACGGACGGACAGACAGACAGACAGACAGACAGACAGACAGACAGACAGACAGACAGACAGACAGACAGATAGATAGGAGATAGATAGATAGATAGATAGATAGATAGATAGATAGATAGATAGATAGATAGATAGATAGATAGATAGATAGATAGATAGATAGATAGATAGATAGATAGATAGATAGATAGATAGATAGATAGATAGATAGATAGATAGACAGAGAGACAGATAGATAGAGCGACAGAGAGATAGATAGAGAGATAGATAGATATATAGAGAGATAGATAGATGGATAGATAATAACAAAAAGACTGAATAGTTTGGCAGACTTTATTAAACACAGTGTATAAAAGCAACATGGCCGACTGAAGCCTGAATGAATCACAGTGTATTATATTAATAAATCGTAATATGTGTGATACATCAAGTTGTGTTAGTTTCCATGTCATGTGTGGAGCAGTGGAGATTTATGTACAGAGCTAATTTACTTTCCAACAGGTACACACACAAGTCACGTGAAAGTCATCAGATGGAAAATTAAAGTCAATAAGTATAATAAGTATTATAATTTATTTATAAATTACTCTTTTACTAAATTTTGTACCTTCTAGAACTTTAAAGTCTAGTGAGGTGGGCCCAGTTCAAGCTGTGTGTGTGTGTGTGTGTGTGTGTGTGTCGGTGATTGTTGCTCAAGTTGTGTGCTGGTGTTGGTAGTGTGATCATTTAATGTTTTATGTTGTGGTTTTGAGTTCAGTTGTTACTGCTGCAAGTCAGTGTCTCTTTCCCTTTTAGAAAGTGGTTTTCAGTTCACTGTTAATAATACAATTTTATTTTCTTCATTATACTATTGCTGCAGTTTACTGTGCTTCAACTCCTGCAGTTACTGGTGAGACAGACGGACCAACACAACACTGAGCTCTGGCGCCACCGTGTGGAACTTAGGTCATATTATAGGGAATGCTTGATGGAGATGATGTGTTTGTGTCATGCAAAGGAAATCGTACATCATCAGAGCTGCAGACATGTGGCAGCTTGTGGAGTTGAACTATGTCACAGACATTCAGCACAAATAAACAATTAACTAACACAGGAGGTCGAAGGTTTAGACGGGTCCTGACTTTCATGCTTTATGCACCAAACTCAGAACTTGTATAAACATTTCCTGACAGCATATGAAAGTTACTAGTGAAAACCAAACGTGTTGATTGCCCCCTGGTGGCCGGCTGCTGTACATGTCATAAACCCATCATAAACCAGATGTTTGTTCAGTTGTGGGGAGTGGACAAACATCTGTACTGTCAGTGGTACTTTCTCCTTTGTGTTCATAATAACACAACTGCTGTCAATCCATCCATCCATTCATCAATCAGCTACACTGCTTATTGTTAATTGGCCGTAGTGGCCTGGAGCCAAACATGCATGTTAACGACTTCAGTAACTTACATGGCTTTCCCTCGAGCCATTTTCTAATGAAATATTTGAGCATTGCAAAAATAAAGTGTGACAAATGCATAAATTCACAATATAAAATGCGCCGTAGCTTTATAGAAATATTTCAGGTTGTTTTCTTATTTACAGGAAGTTGGTAAAACCCTTTTGAATATGTGAGATTAAAAAAGATAAAGTTTATTATTATAACACAGTTTTTAGAATATATATATATAGTTTGTCCGCAGGCGGCTACGAGTCAGTGAGGGTCATTTGCCATATGGACATGGGGCTGTGACCGGAGCACGGCCGCCCCCCCAGCACCAGCAGCAGGTCGGGCAGGTGCTGGACTATGTCCCCATCGTCCTCATTGATCAGGTCCTCCTCTGTGCAGCTCCACTTGTTCCTGAACGCTTTGTTCTCAAAGGTCAAACAGTATCCGATCTGCTGCTCATCTTTCCCCATCAGGTGCTCCTTGCTGTGGTCCAGCTGTGAAGAGTCGGAGAGTGTCTTGCTCTCGTAGCACCGGTCCAGGCTGAACGTCTCCAGCTCTATAGCTCCCTCGGATCCCAGGAACGTGAGAGGAGCAGGGAAACACTTGTTCTTGAAGGGCCTGAGCTTGTCCTCCATTAGGCCGTCTTGTCGTCCTGAGGTGGAGGACGGGCTGCTGCTGTCCGACGTGTAGCTCGGACCCAGACCGGTGCAGCAGTGGTGGATCTTGTCGGGGGGGCTGGAGCCTGGGAGAGTGGACACCTGACCCCAGGTCTGGGAGGTGAAGCTGTACCTCCACAGGCAGTTGTTGGGGGAGTTCTGGCTCTCGCCTCCACCGAAGAGAAGCATGCTGTCCTTGTAGACCACAGCCGAGTGACCCATCAGCCTGGAGGGGCCGGACCTGAGGGGAACAACCATTACATTACATTACATTACATTACATTACATTACATTACATTTAGCTGACGCTTTTATCCAAAGCGATTTACAAAGAGTGCATCAACCCCGAGGGTAAAAACCAAGAACAACTAGAATCAAGAAAGAACAATTTCTTCAAAAATAAAGCAAAGCTACAAAATGCTTTAAGTAAGTGCCATTTAAGTGCTACTAAATTGTTAGTTCCAAAAATTGTTAGTATTTTTTTATTTTTTTTATTCAAGGTATAGTCGGAAGAGGTGTGTTTCTGGTTTGCGGCGGAAGGTGAGTAAACTCTCTGATGTCCGGATGTCGATGGGGAGCTCAGAGGGGGGGGGGGGGGTCACAGGAAGGAACCCACAACACAATGTCCACTGTGTGCACTGACCTCTCCCCCAGATGGGACAGAGAACTTTCTCAATTTGAATTTACTTTACTTACTTGTAGGGTTGCAAAGGGGCGGAAAGTTTCCGGTAAATTTCCGGAAACTTTCCAGAAACTCTATTCAAAACTCTATTTTAAAGATGTATGGAATGCAGCACACACTGCATGTTGAATTTCAACCCTCCACTGTGCATTCTTCCATCACATGCACAGATAACTCCCAGCATCCTTCACTCTACAGCAGGGCTACTGAGGCCTGCTGTAGTGTGCAGGACTAGTCAGGTAAGTTTCGATGATATTACTCGGGAAAATATATTAGCATGCTGATTGAGGATTGTTCATCTGTTCATCTAGCCTATTTCCATTCATTTATCCATCAATTGTAAAATATTTTCACAGACTATTCCAATTGTTTGGCTAACTATTTATATCTCTGGCATTGCATTAGTGTGTTTTTACAAATTTTTTTTTCATCTTATTCTACAGAACAATGCCACGTGCACTCTCTCATGTGTGGAGACATTTCACCCCATCCAATGTAGAAGGAAAGGCTGTGTACATTTGCAAATACTGTGCAAAGACCTATGTTAAGAATGACACAACGATGCAGAAGCGTATAGTCAAGTGCCCAAATTTCCTCAGGGCTAAAATCAGCCTATGACACAACAAAATGTTTATATTTATGTCTGTATATGACAAGGTAAATACAGTTAGTATAAATTACCCACAACATTTCCAGTTTATTCCCGTTAATTCCTGTTAATTCCCGTTAATTCCCATGGAAAGTTTCCAACTTTGAATATTCCCGGAATTTTGCAACCCTACTTACTTGGTTCTGAGGGAACTCCACGTGTGGCTGATGGAACTCCACCTCCAGAAGTCTCTCTGCTCCCTCAAGCCTTTCAAGCCCCCGAACAGGTACATGCAGTCCTGGTGGGCCACGGCTGAGTGACTGTGTCTGGGGCCCGGGCCTAAAGAGCCCTGCTGACAAGCACTCAGCAAGGACCAGGCCATGGTGTCTGTCACACAGGAAAACACAGAGGGACAGATAATGACTGTACAGGCAACAAGAGGCCGTCTTAACTTGTTTAATCATCTTTACTTCTGACCTGCTGCGTGTGAACAGCCTTTCTTTAACAATTTGAAACCTTCACTTGAAGTTACACAGCCAACATTTACTATTTGTACATTGCAGTGCATGTGACTCACCCTGCTGTGAGTTTACTTACGAAATTACTATAGTTCAACCTTAGTGTCGTCATCAGTAGAAGTGCGTACATGCTTGACACACACTCAAAACTCAACAAGTTAAAACGTGCTGTGTTAATCCACGTGTTGTATTAACTCACCGAAATCCAAACCCCAGAAGTCCTGTGAAGATCCTTTCATGTCCACGAGACCTCCGTACACCAGCATGTCCGAACCCACCACCACTGCACTGTGTCCCTTTCTGTTGGAAGGCATTTTGGCCTACACACACACACACACACACACACACACACACAGAAATATAAACACACATTTAAATACATATAATCACTTGAAGTGTCACTTAGTGTTCAGAACTCTAAGTGCTGAGAAGTTTCTGACTCATTAAAACTTCAAATGTGTAATTTCCTTTTTTCCAAATGCAGAACTTTCTCAGAGCTTAAATTTCTCAATATCTGCTAAAGAGAGTAAGCATCTACCAGCTCATACAGAGAAGACAGATGTGTCAGTTTCCTCTGGAACATCTGGCACTCGACTTGTTCTTCAGAAATGTGGAAGTTATTCATTGACTTGATAGTATTTGTCTGACCATTTTTTTAAAACAGGCTACACGGATATTTGGAAGCAAACATAGGAGGATCAAGAGGAGACTGGTTTCATAATGTCTGATAATACCTGAAATGTTTGAAAGGTGCTGTGTACCTGAGGGGAGCTCTTCTTTCTCTGGTAGGACACCCAGTTCTGCTTTGCTGAGAGAAACAGGAAAGGAAAGTAGAGCACGTGTGAAACACAACAAGACAGTGATGGACTGAATCTTTGACCTAACAGCTTTAGTTTCATGATGAAAGATTTTGAGGGAGGACAACAGAACAATAAATGTGGATAAAGCCATTTTAAAATAGCTGAAAAGGTGAGTTGATTATTACAATTATAAATTATAGGACATTTGTCAGCATACATTTAATTTTCTAATGGTTTTCTGAGATATTTACTGAAATAGTTAAGTTCAATGCATAATTTAAGAATTTTTTCTGTAGTTCAGGAACAGTCAGACTGTATAACCAGCTGTGACCCCATTTAACACACAACACAATATTTGCAATTTAATTTATTTAATTATTTAATTTAATTATCTAATTATTTAATTGTATTGTTTAGTTGTTCTACTACTTACTATTTATTTGCTTATTTGACTGTTTACTTTTTCTTTTTGCTCATTGTTGTTTTTGTTTCTTACTTTGTTGTTTTGCTCTTTCTTTTGTTCTTGTTGCACTGTGCCTGCGCTGCTGATGTAAAACCCTCAAATTTCCCCACTGTGGGACTAATAAAGGATTCTATCTATCTATCTATCTATCTATCTATCTATCTATCTATCTATCTATCTATCTATCTATCTATCTATCTATCTATCTATCTATCTATCTATCTATCTATCTATCTATCTATCTATCTATCTATCTATCTATCTATCTATCTATCTATCTATCTATCTATCTATCTATCTATCTATCTATCTATCTATCTATCTATCTATCTATCTATCTATCTATCTATCTATCTATCTATCTATCTATCTATCTATCTATCTATCTATCTATCTATCTATCTATCTATCTATCTATCTATCTATCTATCTATCTATCTATCTATCTATCTATCTATCTATCTATCTATCTATCTATCTATCTATCTATCTATTAAGGCAAAGCACAGATTTCCCACAGAGCGGGAGACGAGTGAGACAGGAATCAACAAGCGCTGCTGATGGAGCAAGCTGCTTCTTGCATGAACGTCTGAAGAGAAACTCACCGATGTCAAACACCCAGAGGGCACATTTGCACGAGGTGTAAGCAGAATCCAACAAGCCTCCAAACACATACAGGAAGCCCTGCAAAGGTAGAAGCTGCTAAACACATTCTTGACACACACAACAAAAACAGATTTGGGCAGCTAGAGAAGCGACATATACATTTTTAATAGATAAAATATAAAAAATGGATTAGAAAACTATTTTAATCAGATTTTGACGGGTTTGTACCTCATGAGCCACCATTGAATGTTCCTCTAGCTCCTCTGGTGCAGCTTCACTGCTGCAGCTCAACTCCGTCCACTCGTTACAAACTAAGAAAGTGGACAAAAGAACGTGTTTGATTCCAATGCAGCTCATTGTTCTCTGTTTTCTGGCTTTTGATAAGTCAAAGTATGAACCCAGAACCCAGCATGTCACTCCCATTGTTGCTTTGAATGTCACAAACCTAAGTGGCGCTGACATGAACTGAACACAACTGGTGTGTATTTGCTCTCACCTACGCTGTACCTCCAGAAGTCCCTCAGACAACTGTTGTCCCGGCCGCCCAGGATGTAGACGTGTCCGTCGTGGCTGCAGCAGGCGTGTTTGTAGCGGTCACACGGCGACCTGCTGCTCTGTGGGAGCTGGGTCCACAAACAGGGACTGCTCTGACTCATACCTGGCATCTTCCACTCCTACTGGACCATGTTCTGCAAGAAGCAACAAGAGAACAGGTTGAGAAATGGATGAGATGAAGCAAACAACGAACCCATCGCCTTGCACGACTCTAACGGATCCGTTTCTTGGCTGAGAGGGAACAGCAGGCCTGGGTCTGTGTGGATCAACACAAGATCAGGAGTGTGAGGAAGAGACTAACACACTGTCTGCTCCCTCAATCCACAATCAAGAGGATTCAAGGACTCACAAATTCATTTGTTTGAGATATTTCAAGGCTTCAACCAGCGCTGCCGTGACAGCTGTCGCAACAAGAGAGGCTCAGGAAGGGTCAGCAGCTGATGAAGACAGAGATGAGAGGAGGAGGAGGAGGAGGAGGAGGAGGAGGAGGAGGAGGAGGAGGAGGAGGAGGAGGAGGAGGAGGAGGAGGAGGAGGAGGAGGAGGAGGAGGAAGAGGAGGAGGAGGAGGAGGAGGAGGAGGAGGAGGAGGAGGACAGCAGCCATCATGGCGACAAGGGAGACCCAACTGGGGCAGAAGCAACAGGTGAGACTGACAGCCAACACAGGGACAAGGCACCTGTGGCTCAGGTGGTAGAGCGGGTCTCATCCTCTAACCAGAAGGTCAGCTGTTCGATCCCAGTCTCTCCATTCCAAAGCACTGGGAGGAGTCATCAAGATTAGAAAAGTGCTACAGGCCATTTACCATTAGTTCTATATGCAGTATTTGACTTTTAAATGAAAAGTAAACTTTTTGCAGTGTAGCACCTTGTATATATTACCATTAAATAATATGGAAGTGTTCAATAATACCATATAGAAGGTATTGTAAACATTATCAAAAACACTTACCTTCACTCTATTATAAGTGTTTTATAAAAATGTGTGTTTAAAAACTCTCTGGTCCCTTGTGATGTGTCATCAGATGAGTGAATGACCTCTGACCTCTGCTGGCGCCTGTTCTCCTCCACATCCTCCAACACTCAAACACAGGCAACAAGCCTGGATGAGCCGTTGTGTGTTAGCAGCAAAGTGTTGTTTTGTGTAATGGTTAAGGAGAGCGAGCCCCCCCCCATCCACATGCACATCTGGGACTGTGACTCATGGTCACCTGACTGCTGCTACAGGCCTGTTGTCAGGAGGGACACACACACACACACACACACACACACACACACACAGAGTGGAGTGTCGCTCTGGGGACAAAGTCAGGAACACAAGAAGAAAGCTAAAGATAGAAAGAAGGAACCAGTCTATTTAGAAATATAAAATGTTTTTTTGGCACATTTTAATTCAAAAGTAGGAAATAAACCAAGACACTCTTGATGTAGAAAAATTAAAAAGCTTATATTAGAGTGGCTAATGCCTGGCAATAACTATAAATATTATCTTTGCCATGCAGTAGCCACTCAAATATAAGTATTTATTTGTATTTTTCCACAGTAAAAGTGTCTTGGTTAACTTGTTAAAATGGAGAAAGGTGAAAATAAGATTTACTAGATCAATCAGGGAGGGACTTCTTCAGAAGATAGACATATCTTGAGGCTTATTGTCTAACTGATCTTTGTGTCTGTTATGTTATGTATTAAATTATGTACAACGGGTCATTGTGGTGTCACCAACACCTTGTGTATGGCTTTGTCTTCTCTTACGCATTAGTTGTGTGTGTGTTGTTCTCTGCTTTGCTGTTTAAAACTGTTGAAATCAATGAACAGAAATGTCTGCCTGTGACTCACGTAACTGGAGAGCTGTTAATCTCTTGAAGTGCAACCTCAGATTTGTTCCTATTTGGAAACGTGACACATTCAACATGAACAAACATTGATCAACACACCAGCGCTCTGCAGCAGCGGCGGCGGCGGCTGGGACTCATCAACACAAGTGACGCTGTCGACCACGACCACAGTCACAGTGAGTCGAGCTTCACTCAGCTTTGAACAAACAGGTGAGCAGCTCTGTTTGCTGCAGGTCACCTTCCCAGTATCAGAACTGATGCTGCAACCAACATTACCACAGGCAAAGTAAACAGGTCGAGCTAAACATCTTTAGCTTTAGAATTGGGATCTGCAACAGTTCACTCTTACAGAGACAAGTCTACTTCTTTAAAACATTAAATATTAAAGACTGGATGTAACTTGGCACTGACGAGGTGTGAGGATGCACACCCCCCACATGCACACATAGTGCTACACACACTCGTGGAAAACATTTGGAGATGCAACCAATGAATTATTTGATCCATTGGATTCTTTATATAGTTGAGACAAGAACCAGCACAAAAGTCCTTACACCCAAGAAATTGGAACAATCAAATTGGGATTTTTACTTCTCAAAACATTTGCCAGATCCAATCAACTCAGTGTTGCTCCTCTAAACGACTTAAGTATTTAATTTTGAGCTTTACAAAGAAAAAACTCATAAAGGAAGAATTATAAGAGAAAAAGCAAAGGAGTAAACTGATGAGACACTTTAACGAGCTTTTACGACGCAGCACGTGCAAAGTGGAATTACTCTGTAAGTTATTTTCCACGCTGGAGTCTCTATGACCGAGAGGACACATAGTTGACACAGTAGTTGTAGGGGGGGGGGGGTCACAACTTCTCCTGCCTCCTCTCAACAAAGACGTGGCCTCACTCCTTCACCTCCTTCGCCTCCTCACCTTATCAAACTGTCACATGAGGAGCAGCTCGGACCTTGTGACATTTCAATAACACACCTTGCTCGGATTCTGACTTGTACAGAGAGTGAACATGTATTTTTCCTACATACAGAAACAAGATGTAAACCAGATGCATTTTAAAACTTCAACATATTCATGTGGACGGACCCAAAGAATCTTCTAGTGTTGTTACCTGCTTGTTCAGTGTTGTGTCTGTTTTCTAAAAGTGTGATTGTGTTGTTTGGGGAATCTGTGTGGCTCCATTGTGTCACAGGAAAATGATGGGTCTGAAATCACAACCCAATCCTGTGATTAACTTTAAGGTTTTTATCACTAGCTTATCAGGGAAGATACAACTCACTGTGACACTATTACAATGATTTGAGAACATGCAGCTGAGCTTCTCTTAAAGGTTCAGTGTTCGGAATTTAGTGACATCTCCGAACCGATGTAAATTCAAAGTTTTCAATATAAAGTATCCCATTCTAGGGTTAACATAGTATTACACAAAGTGAAAACATCACAAGGATTATTTTATATTCAGTAGATCCCTTTCATCTAAATCTTACACCCTGGACCTTTAGGACAAAGTGAACCCCCCCGAAACAAACAAACAAACACACACACACACACAAATAGATACAAAATGTCCCTCTAGCGTTACAGTTGCTAAGTTACTGTTACAATAGAAGTAACGCGGGACCCTCTCTCTTTGCTTGAGCTGGTTCCAGGTGAATTCCTCAGACACATTCCTGCCTCTCTTCTCCTCATAGAGTCTATAATAGAGACCATCAGGAGAAGCTGTGTCCGTCACCACCTCACCAGGAATGTGGAGGTCGTCCCCCCCCCCCCCCCCCCCCCCAAACCCTATCCCTAACCCCCGTTATGTTCCAGGTCAACACTTGAGAGAAACCACCGTCCTCTTGTGCCTGTGAACTTTATAAACACTTGTGACAGCTCGGAACTTCTCGCTGTGATCGTGGAAGTTAACGGTGAAGCTGAAGCAGCGGAAACGAGGATGAGAACTTTTTATTCTCTTCTTCTTCTTCTTCTTCTTCTTCGTCGATTAATCGAAGCAGATGAAAGACTTTGACTTTGATCTCGAGTTAGGTTGTTATTTAAAACTCTGATAAACTGAGTCTTCTTCTGTGAGTAAATGAAGGTTTGTTACTTACCGAGTCTTCTCTTCTTCTTCCAGTTTGTCTGCGGAGCGACAACGGGCAGCTGAGGCGTTCAGGGACACCCCGTAAACTGCCACTCCCATATCTCAAACCCAGAAAACACACAATCAAACCGAGAAAACACACAAAGTACGTTACTTGTACTGGGTTTTGTTCCGTTTCGACGTAACAGTATAGGGATGTGGTTTATATTTATATAAGACAGGCAAAAAAAACTGTCTCTTTATTTATTTTTAAGGCTATTTCACTTTTTTAACTCCAGACCAGGGGCGAATTTAACAATTTGGGGGCCCAGGGCCAACACAGGCGTGGGGCCCCCTAAATCCGTTGTCCTTTTTATCATTCTTGTTTATCTAAGAAAATTCCGACTTGTGACTTCTTCCCAACCCAACAAAACGTATTAACAGTTTAACAAATGCAGTAAAATCTTATTTTCACTAAGAATATGATCTCTGTTCGGTAAAAATGTATCTTGGTGTCCAATCACATGGAAGATCGCTCATCAACTACCTTGATTTTCCAGCAGGATCTCTGATGATGATGGGCCTGTCTTGTTTTAATGAAGTGAGAACCACTTATTATGAACTCTTCTCTCCCTCTAACACTCTACATTTGTGTCAATCTTGTTCTTTATTAATGTTTTACTGTTGTTTTCCTTCCTTCTTTTTATCCTCACTTCCTTATTCTCTTTTCGTCATAATTTCGTTTGTTTCTGTTTTCCCTTTCTGTGCCTTTTCCATTCATATGTCAGTTTCTATAGTAACTTCCTGCCTCTCCTTTAGTCTACATGTTATTCATGTAGGGACATGGACCCTTTGTTTGACTTTTCCTCTTCCCCTCACCACCTGTCTCAATTGATGTCCTTTCTGCTCCATAGGAAACACATTGAGAGACATACTACATCAAATTTGTTCACTTTATATGAGACATGACCAAGCTGACTTGAGACCAAGTTCTTCTCAAATGAAGGTGGAGGGAAAACTATGTTTTCAAAAATGTTTTAAAAGCTTAAAAAATATATGATGTGATATGATGTGACCTAGCTGTGAAAAAGCTGTGAAATTTCCAATTTTTTTATTTCCACAAATGGTTTCACCAATTTGAAACAAATCTATAAAGAATCTTTAGCTTGTCAGGGAAAATCTAGTCCAGACATTTATAAGAAAAGTCAAAATCAACTTGCTTTATGCACGTCAAGCTCAATATTACACATTTATTTAAAGCATTATGGAGAATATAAGAGCTTATTGATAGAAATGTCATTAATTCATATCAACATTCATAAAGAACGCTAGCCTAAATAGAGAAACTATCAAATTAATTTATAACATTCTATTGAAGGTGTATAACAATTTTTTAATACATCTATTAAAAGCCAATCAACAGCAAGCAACGATAACAGTTTATTAATTCAGGAATTCACCATTCTGATGGGAAGAAACAGTCCTTGCAGGTGAGAGAATCATCATCATCAATCAGCCCATTGTCTTCTTCACATGTTTGGTGAGACCAATGGCTGCAGACCACAGGACAGACTCTTCTCGTGTGCTAGTTAACAAACCAGACAATAGATTTAAAGAGACAGGGGAATATTGTATTTACCATTACCAACTCCTGTCTAACAGCCAAAGACTTTATGCTACATCTCTTTAGTTTATCTATTTATTTTACTTCAGGAAGTCTTTAAATGCATATTTCCCCCATTTATAGAATTTAAATGACTGTCCCATATTATCAATCATGTTTGATAAAGTAGGACAGCTAAAACATATTTGGAAATTAATATTAGACTAAAACACATTTTACATTGAGCAACTCAATGCATATTTTGTTACTTGAAAACATCACAAACATAATTTGATAACAATTAGGAACATTATATATCCTTCACATTAATCTAGTCAGAATGCTATCACTGACCTTGTCATGTAATTCCAAAAGTTTGATTGACAAAAGTCCTGTTGACTAGATTTATTTATAACAAGAAATAAACAGCCTGAAGTTTAGGTGTCACACATCACCCAATGTCCCAGATTAACCGAATCGACCCTGAATAAAAAAAATGTATAACTATAACACAACACAATAGCATGGCATGTCCAGTTCTATGAATAATAATAATAAGGGTCAATAAAAATAATTGGAGGGGTCGTTTTACTGTCAGTCAAACTGTATTAAAATGTGTGATGTAGGTTCGTGTATGTATATTATGTTTTTTAAATCAAAACAAGTTGTCAGGGTAGTTCTGGACGTCATTTAAAAAAAACAAAACATTATTCAGGCAAATGTCTCTGCGCATGGCGAGGTCCTTTGGGTTTTCATTCAGGCAGTGCGAAGTCGTCCTCGTGAGGGTCCTTCCCTGAGAAGCACACACACGTGTCGCCGTAGTGTCGCTGTGTCCCGGAACCATGGCGGACCTGCAGATGAAGCTGCTGCGCAAGAAGATCGAGAAGAGAAACGTGAAGAACAAGGAGCGGAAGCTGCTGAGGAAACAAGCAGAAGACGACGAGGCCGGTGAGAGATGAGGAATGAACCCGCTGCTGCTTGTTGTTGTTCCGGGAAACCGTGATGGAGTCCACATGCTAGGCTAGGCTAGCCACATGCTAGGCTAAGCTAGGCTAGCTTCGGTAGCACGACGTGTTTTTAAATCGGGATTTCTCATCGCTGTGGTTGAAATTAGCTGTTTTAGTTTGAACTTTTTACATTTAGCTCACAATCTACACCTGATAATTGTGCATGTTAGCTTACTCTGTCACATGTGATGTCATCAATAGCCTCACTTCATTAGCATGTTAGCACGTTAGCATGGCCAGGTGTCCAGAGTAGAATATTATCATCACACGAACTTAAACAGGAGTTAGACATGTTATAGTTTTGTTTTAACTTTTATTATCCATATTTGCTGTATCTGATCGTGGTTTTACGTGTTTCACAGTGAATTCCAACGAACTGGTAGAAGCATGTTCTGAAGAACCAGCAACCTCCTGTGTGACGGACGAGGTGCCCAAGGAGAAGAAGCAGGAGGAAGAGGAGGGTGGACCAGAGGAAGAGACCCCCACAGAGACAGCACCTGCTCAGAAGAAGAAGACGAAGAAGAAACGGAAGCTCGCGGACACTCATGAATCACCAGGTGAGAGATGGAAGCATTTTGGAAATGGAACCAACCCCAGATTCCTGTAATGTCAACTTACACGTGTTTGTCATTATCCTTATTCCAGCTGAGAAGAAGACCAAAGCAACAGAGGAAGAGGAGGAGGAAGCAGGAGTAACAGATGAGGATGGAGAACAGGCCTCCGATGAGGGAGATGAAGATGATGAGGAGGGGGAGGATGGAGAGGAAGATCAACCAGAATTACCAGCTGGTCTAACAGGTATTATAACATTTAATGTCTTCCAAACTGTAGTTTTCATGTTTATTTTCTCACCTCCTGAGAACTTAGAGCCACATTCGGCTGCGTTGCCTTTATGTGTTGCCTGTTCACTGATCCCATCGTGAACCAGGGTGTCAACTGAGGCATACAGAGACACTTGTGATTGTCCCACGGAGGAGACGCCCATGACTCCTCTGACGGGAGCAACCGCAAGGACACGTCCATCCCAACTACTTTTATTTAGTCTTTTAATATGTCTTAACCTGGTCTTTCTCTAAATTCGGAGTCTAGGAGAGCCTGTCACTTATTGTTTCTGTTAACTTTGTCCTCAGGGGCGTTTGAGGACACATCGTTTGCGTCTCTCGCTGGTTTGGTGAGCGACAACACCCTGAAGGGAGTCAAGGAGATGAGCTTTGAACACATGACTGAGATTCAGCATAAAAGCATCCGGCCCCTGCTGGAGGGAAGGTGCGTCTGCAGCCAAGACTCTTATGAATCAATTTGTACAACTAATTGATGTTCTATGACGTAAAACAAGTGTAGGATTGGTTCAGATCATGTTAATTGATGATCCTTTCATATGGAAGATGTTATAACTGTGCTTCTGTTTCGTGCAGGGACGTGCTCGCTGCAGCGAAGACAGGAAGTGGTAAAACGTTGGCTTTCCTGATCCCATCGATAGAGCTCATCTACAAACTCAAGTTCATGCCCAGGAATGGTAATCCCCCTCTTTATTTACACTATATGTGCTTATGAGAGATTGATCATGTTGGGAAATAGTCTAAAATGTTATTATCTACCACAGTGGTTTAATCATCGAATGGAAAACAACAAGCCTAATACTAATTTGCTCCTTTTTGCTCAGGCACCGGTGTGGTGGTACTGTCGCCCACTCGTGAGTTGGCCATGCAGACCTACGGCGTGCTGAAGGAGCTGATGACGTTTCACGTGCACACCTACGGTCTGGTCATGGGAGGCAGCAACCGCACAGCTGAGGCCCAGAGACTCGTCAATGGTGTGAACCTCCTGGTGGCCACGCCCGGTCGTCTGCTGGACCATCTTCAGGTGAGCTGGGGGGGGCGCAGCCATCATGGATCAGTAGATATACAGAGCACTTTAAGTAAACTGCTACTAGAAAAAATGGTTCATGATCCAATGGTATCAACTATCATTACATGTTGTACATACTGTGACACTCGACACAGATTCACAATTCCTACTGTTAATGTTTTTTAATACTTCAAATAGTAGTATTTTATACATGTCCTTGCTGTTGTATCTGCAGAATACTCCCGGGTTCATGTACAAGAACCTCCAGTGTCTGATCATCGACGAGGCCGACCGGATCCTGGAGGTCGGCTTCGAGGAGGAGCTGAAGCAGATCATCAAGCTGCTGCCGAGTACGTATCCAGAGCTGAAAGTTCTCCAGCTCTGTCCTGGAATCCCGGTGTCTTGATGTCCTACTTACTAAAATATCATTCAGTGTTGATGCTATATCCATTTTGCAGCAGCAACCCACTGTTGCAAAATTAGGCCACTAGACTCCCTGGGATTGTCCTCCTTATGTCCTCCTCTGTCCTCCTTCCCCACTTGTTCACTGCACATTAAACCTTCTGGGCCTGAGGACAGTTGAGCTCATTCTCTGGGATCTGTGGTCGAGAGTAGGGACCGATACAAACACCTGATATGAAACCAGCTCTGAGGCTAAAAGCCAAGGAACTCTACATTCTGTCTACAGTATAAAACCCATTTGCTCTCTAACCCGTGTTGTTCTCTCACTGACTCCAGAGAAGAGGCAGACGATGCTGTTTTCAGCCACTCAGACCCGGAAGGTGGAGGACCTGGCTCGCATCTCGCTGAAGAAGGAGCCCCTGTGGGTCGGGGTGGACGAGAACAAAGACAACGCCACGGTGGACGGCCTCGAGCAGGTAGTGCACGCAGCCTCGTGCTTGTGTCAGCGACGACCTTTGACCTTCCAGCAAAACTCAATACTGACGTGAACCTGCCTGTGTTTCAGGGTTACGTGGTGTGTCCGTCAGAGAAGAGATTCCTGCTGCTCTTCACCTTCCTGAAGAAGAACCGCAAGAAGAAGCTCATGGTCTTCTTCTCCTCTTGTATGTCTGTGAAATTCCACTATGAGCTGCTCAACTACATCGACCTGCCTGTGTTGGCGATTCATGTAAGTCTCAGAATCCTTCAGCTGAACTCGATTTCCAGTCAGGGTTCGACACGTAACCCATTTGCATGATTCGGTTCAAATCTAAAATACAAACCAGAATTGTTAGAAGATTCAATGTTTTTGTACCAAACAGCTAAAGCCCACATGTACACTCGTAATGGAGTGTTTGCATGATATTCAAATCCATCTAAAATGATGAGACCCTTCCACACAGCCAGCTCTCTAACAGTGTTTTCTTTGTTCCGTGTCCCAGGGGAAACAGAAGCAGACCAAACGAACCACCACCTTCTTCCAGTTCTGTAACGCGGACTCAGGCATCCTGCTGTGCACGGACGTGGCCGCTCGAGGGCTGGACATCCCCGAGGTGGACTGGATCGTCCAGTACGACCCCCCAGATGACCCCACGGTACTGAGACTGAGACATCATCTCCTAGAGCTCAGGGGTTTTTAATGCGTTGGTTTTGAATCTAAGCTTTACTCTCTGTCCACAGGAATACATCCACAGAGTCGGCAGAACGGCCCGAGGCATCAACGGCAGCGGCCACGCGCTCCTCATCCTCCGGCCAGAGGAGCTCGGCTTCCTGCGCTTCCTCAAACAGGCCAAGGTAACCACGCCTGCTTCTTTACATTTATCTTTTAATAAGATACACTCTCCATATTCCACGTTTTAATAAGATTTGGTTCCACTCACTGGATTCTTCTGTTGTTCAGGTCCCACTGAGCGAGTTTGAATTCTCTTGGACTAAAATCTCTGATATCCAGTCTCAGGTAAGGAATCTGCTTTGCTCTGGAAGGTGTAAATAGATCCAATGAAGATGTCTCGCCAGCCTCTGTGTCCATTCTAGCTTCAGTCAGGCTCATTGCTTTAGTAAAAAACCTTGTTGTTCCTCAGCTGGAGAAACTGATCGAGAAGAACTACTACCTCCACAAGTCGGCGCAGGAAGCCTACAAGTCGTACGTGAGGGCGTACGACTCCCACTCGCTCAAACAGATCTACAGCGTCAACACGCTCAACCTGCCCATGGTGTCGGCCTCCTTCGGATTCAAAGTGCCACCATACGTCGACCTGAGTATCCTTTGTAGTGGTTCTGCACACATTGATGGGTTTTTATTGTGTAGCTATTCAACGTTTCTTTTATCTCCCACATGCGCGTTATTGGAAAAAATAAGCACGAGAGCGACAACGTGACAGATCTTGTTTAGTTAAGAGCAGATTCATATCACGAGTTATTTATTTACCAGCTGCTCTTCCTGCATTTAGAAGCTGCAACTTCTTTTAGTTCGGATCAAGTGTTTGTTCTCCTCATATTTTCTAATATAACCGTGCGTGTCCATTAATGAGACGTTCGTACCTCAGGGATGAAAACAACACAACTGTTACTAAGCTGGGACTTTGAACACTGACAACACCTCACTTAAGAACACAACACATTTACATTATGAAAGCAGAAGCCACAACACAGACACACAAATGTAACTTTGACCATTGAGTGTTGTTCTCCTTAACCCAGCCCCCCCCCCCACAGACTCCAGCAAAAGCAGAGGTGTGAAGATACAGAAGCGAGGAGGCGGAGGTGGGTTTGGATACTCGAAGTCATGGGCCGGGCAGAAAGCTCGAGTCTTCAAACACGTCAACAAAGGAAAAGGAGACAAGAGGCAGTTCTCCCGCTGAAGCCTCTGATGGACCCATTCCTCCACTGTCATTACAACTGACCTTTTATTACATGAACTTCCTGCTTGGACCAGTGAGTGGAGCACGTCTCCCAGTTCACTGCTTAACCCAGTTTCCTCCGAACCTTGTGTCGGAGAATTTAGTAAATGTCAACATTTGGAAGAAATCCTCTGTGAACTCGGCCTCGACAATAAGACTCTGTATTTTAGTTTCTTCGTTGTATCTGACAAATCTCTTTATCGACTTTGAATATATTTACTTTGCTTCATTCATTGACTTGTTAAGACTTTGTAAATTCTAAGTACAATGAAATAACTTGATATAAACCATATGTCTGTATTCGATTGAGTCGTGTTGCTGCCTCTTCATTTAGCAGCGGTTGGTTTGTGCCGTGTCAGATTCTGAGTTTCCTTCCTCCACCATCTTTACACTTTAACTCTAAACTCAAACACTGTAACAACTGAGCCTGGAGTCCTGCACTGAAGAATACTTATTATGCATTTTTAGAAAACCAATAAGAGTTTTCATTTCCTGAAGAAAATCCCTGGGATTGCTGCAAACTTCAAAACAGATGGAGGATGTCTCTTTTTTTTCCAGTGACCTCCCCAAATCCACCATTACAGGACAATGTCCAGAATCAGCTGGTTTGGCTTGTTATCTAGTGTCATGTTTTTGAGGTCAAGGCCACAGAATAACATTAATTAAAACATTTTAATCAGCTACTGTTTGAGAAATACTGATATTCAAGTCATCAAATGTTAAAAGCTGTGTGAGGTCGAATGAAATGGGGAATGAAACCCTGGAACCATAGTGTCCGCTATCAGGTGATACTCCATATATATTTATAAGTCTCTGGTATTATAAACCCTTAAATGATACTTTAAGTTAAAACTTTAGTTGAGAATGTAAATGTAAAACATGTCTTCAAAGTGAGTAGGACAAAGCAGGTTGAAGGATGGGAATCAGAGGACCTGCAGTTTCTAATAAGTGTGAGCTTGATGGTGACAATTAAGGTTTAAATACTAAACAAATCCGTCACAATCATATTTTCAAACACAAGAGGCTGCTGTGGTAACTTGACAACTTTCTTGCATTTGGAGTCAAACAGATCAAAGTCTTTTGGATTAATTCAAAACTTTAATGTCGTCTGTTGCACATACCAGATTGGCAAGATTTGAAGAAAGCAGAGTCTGGATCCCATTCATTTTAAAAATAAAACATACTAATATAAAAATCAATAATCAAAACCCATTACTAAATATAAAGTCGTAGCACCCACTGCACAAACAATAAATAATGTAAAACAGGACATCAATTGTGCAACTACAAAGAAAAGCATTGTGCAGAAAGGATCCAGGGAATTTACCTTCACACAAATCAAAATGTTTTCAATGTTGATAAATCTGGAAACAGTCATTTAGAAAATGTGATTTCCTCTCGGTGTCTTTACTCTGAATTAAAGTGAGTCTCACGTGGCTCGGATACAAAGGGTCGTGTTTGAAAGTGACTTATAAAATGTGATCATACAGAATCAAAATGTACGTAGTTGCTTTGATTTTATGGATTTGTAAAGATTCTATTTCACATGGTCTTAGTTGGGCCTCTTCAAGGAAACTTTAACAAATCATCAAAATGAATCAGGTTAAAAACACTGTGGTTCAAAAATCAAACAGGATCAATAAAACAGCGTCGGCTTCATATTACATTTAAAAACATTTTTCAGGTGCAAAGATTCCAGAGTTATGATTCTATTTTCCTTCTTTTTTTCTCAAAAATATTTTTTACAATTACTATATTACAGCTCAGAAGGCAGTGTGTCTCATTCGTCCAGGAACAAACCCCAGTTTAAATACAAAGAACAGTACCAACCACTCAAAGCACAGGAAACAACAGTACCCGGTCTCCCTTGGTTACAGTGACGAGGGGCAGTAGTGTGTGAAACTGGGCTTCAGGCGACAAACACCAGATTCCAGAAGGGAATTCCATAGCTTCTACTGTGAGGTGGTGCAAGGAATAAACACTTGTTTTTATTAAAAAGGACGAAGAAGAGGACGAGGAAGAATATATACATGGACCATGTTTCCCTTGTTGCTACAAGAAGCTCCACAGGTCACCTGATTGCAGCTGGCACATAATGTGGAGGATTTTCAGTTTTCAAGTCCCGTCACAACCACGGTGACCGCTCCTGTTTCCAGTGTGAGGTTCCTCCTTCAGGCTTGTTCCACAGGAGTCAGCCAGGTTGCACTGCAGGTGTGTTACTGCTGCTGATCTGTGGTGAAGACACACAACAGGATCATTGTGAGACTCACACACACGAGAGGAGAAACAGATTTCACAGACAGGGAGTCAGGCTTTTCTCTGGATGAACCATTAACTGTCTATGAGAATGGACGACTTGACAGCTCGGTCAGAAAACTCCACATGTCTGAATTTGATTATTGCATCTTCTGAGAATGACCTCATTTAGATTATCAGAAAATGCCGTCAGTGTTTTATTCAGTCATTGATGAACAGACTCGATTAACATCAAAAGCACAAGATGGCAGCGCCCGTGTCTGCGATAGTTTAGCTTCAGGAAGAAGAGGAGAGATGTCGTCCATCTTTAGTCAAAGTGAATGGGTTGAACACACAGTCCAGTGGCAGAGTCATTAGTAATTAGGAAAATGGTTTAAAACAGCGTGAAACCAAATGTGTGTTCACCCATGGGTTCTGTTGCTCTGACACTGAGAGTCCAGCTCTGAGCTGTGAGGTTTAAAATCAGATGTGAGCTGAACTGGACCTGATTCCTTTGTTTTAAATTAAAGCATAAAGCAGCTACAACAGGTGTTTAATGAATTTCAGGGGATGGTCGGTTAATGACTGACCTCCATCAGTAGCTTAAAGGTCTCATTGACATTTAGCTGTTTCACCAAGTTAAACTGACTCTGTGCAACAAACACTATGCTCCACAATGTTTTAAGCATTGGTTTAACATTACTTTTGCCTCATAAGTCCTTTAATCTGCTCCTACTCCTCACTAAGTCCATGTATAAATTAATTTAAAGATACTTTAAAATACTTTGTGACCCTTTTCTGCTCTTCAAAGTTCATATTCAGCCTTCACTACTTACACCATTTCCAATTGTTTTATGTTCTTCATATAAATAATATATAAAGAGGGACACTGTGACATTGAGCTTCCTGTGAACCAACTCCTGAGATATAACTGTTGGTTCAAGAGACTGAAACATCTCAGGTTTAAACACTTTTCAAACAGCAGCCGAGCTTCAGTCAGAGCAACAGTCCCTTTCTGTGAGAGTCAAACACACAATATATACAGTAACATGCACAACCGCACAACTTAAACACACCGTGGCAGGACTGATACAAAAGGTGAATTACACAACTGAGGCCTGAACAATAAAGCAGGACTCTACTCATCCAGGTTTAACCCCCGGTCACATGCTCAGGTCGACGAAGCAGAGTTCCTGTGCACTGATGCTGTTTTCTTATCCAAATATATATATTTTTTTAATCTGTATCAGTCCGGCCCTTCAACACACTGTGTTAGTGATGCTCTGTAATGTGATCATGCCTCAGTCAGTTAGTGTTCCTGTACACACCTGGTGTTAACAGTACGACTGTGAAGTGAACACACCCAACAATCAGGACGTCCTGTTGTTTCTCTTCTCGTTGATTTGAATACAAACACTGATCACAACATTATGATCAATACTTTCCTTAAATGGGTCAAATCTCCTGACTCGTCCCTCTACCTCTCACACACACACACACACACACACACACACACACACACACACACACACACACACACACACACACACACACACACACACACACACACACACACACACACACACACACACACACACACACACACACACACACACACACACACACACACACACACACACACACACACACACAGACCTGTCCACTTGTGATCGGATCACAACAACCACATGTTAATACCAGGTGTGTACAGGGGTCCGTGCTCAGAAAGGTCACACATGACATGCAGCAGCGAATGTCGGACCTTAGGGGTCCACTCTGGTGGGGGGGGGAGTGGGCGGCACTACCCAGGGGGCGCCGTTTATCTTCTTTCCACAACCTGTCGTCGAAGGAAGGAGAGAGCAGCCCGAGATGGAACAGTCACAAACAAGTCATGGACATCTCAGCTGATATTTGCCTTTGATAAATATGTAAGCATCACTATTTATCTTATTGAATGTGGACTAATATGATATTTTTAGATAAGATAATATAGAAAAACATGCTCAGGGATATTTAGAAAGAGCATCATCATAGTTTGTCCAGCAGAGCCGACTCCATTGTTTACAAAACTCTTTCTGGAGATTTAATAAACATTGACTCTAACATTTCCCTCTTTGATCAGCCGTCATGTGACTGGTGCTCATCACACGTGTTCACTGGGAGAGGGTTTCATATCAGCTGATTACCATTAGAGTTGCAGCACGGCTCGGTGGTCTCCCAGTTCATGGCTTTCTGGACGGCCTTCTTCCAACGGGCGAAGCGGAACTCGCTCTCTGTGACGGAGACAAACACAGACGTTAGCAGAGAACAGTCATAACAGTAATGTCCACTAGATGGCAGCAGCAGTGGAGGAAGCACTGAAACATTTTACCTAAAGTAAAAATACGAATAACAAGACTAAATGTTAAAAGTAAAACTAATTTGAATAATTAAATAATTTTAAAAAATGAAATCACAACTTTAGTATGTTTGTAACAGCTTAGAATTCTTAAGTTAATTATTGTATATTATTATTTTGTTTTGTTATTACTTATTTTCTTAGTTTGCCTGCCACAATAAAACAGTTGTTGTAAACATTAAGAGCTGCTGTGAATATTAACATAAAGTAATAAAAGTACAAGCTGAAAAAAGTACCTGAAAATAAATCTACTTTAATTAAGTTAGGCACCGTAAAAAGTACCGTAAATGTAAATTTACTTTGCTACATCCCACCACCAGATGGCAGCAAATCACACTACAGTGTCTACCGCCCTGAGAATCTCCAGTTTGATGGAGAACTGTGTGTTTTCTGTCTGAGGATCAAAACCTGATTCCAGTTTCTACTACAGGTCCTTGATTTTGTTTTTCTTACCTTCAGAGTTGATCTGAGGTTCATATTTCTCAGAAATAACTTCTGGGAGGTCCTCGGGCCTCAGGCTCCACACGTCCACCCCTTCTGCTGCCCCTGCTGCCATGGCTGCACCCAGAGCTGTGGTCTCTGCCATGGCCGGTCGTGCTGGAGGGAGACAACACCAGTTAGAAAACTAAGTCCTTAAAATGACCAGAGAGCCGACATATACCCAGAAAATATAAATCTAGTAGGAAATATACAATGTCACCGACTCCTGTCTTCAGCTGAAAAGCCTCAGATCATATTATGTGTAAGTGTAGAGTATTGATTAATCCTGTAAATCACTACTAGCAATAAAAAGTTACTCCCTTCATATCTAGTACATGTTAATACTTTTTCTGCTTATTGGTGAAAGGTTCTGGGCAAAGAGCCTCTCTTTGATTGGACAAGTCAAACTCGCTGCTATGGAAATTTTAAAATATGTATATCTATATAAAGAAGGGTGAAAACTTTACAAATGTAGTTTCATGAATTTGTTTAAAACGTTTTTTCTGATCTGCTTCAGAGATGAAATGATAACAGACCGACACACTGATCATTATATTCCCCTGCATCACATTCTGGTAAATACAAAATTGTTTTATTCAAATTTTATGTGAAAAATAATCAGAGAAGGAAACTGATGAATTTGTAGTTCATGTATTTTGTCTTGTTAGTTTGCACAGTTTTGCTCTGACCAATAAAAAAACTCATCACACACATATGGATACATGTGGACTTTGTCATGTTTCTGTTTTGACTGACGGTTCATGAGTTCACAGTAAAGTACACAAGTGAATCTGTGCTCTTCACCTTCTCCTGGATTCAAAGTAAGAGTTTGTTCATTCATGTGTGTGTGTGTGTGTGTGTGTGTGTGTGTGTGTGTGTGTGTGTGTGTGTGTGTGTGTGTGTGTTTTAAATAGGACAAAGGTCAGAGAAGATGGAAAGCTGTTGAGTCCGTGTCGAGTGAAATTGAGTTCAGGCTCATTTCAGGTGTTACACCGATTGAACAACAGATCTTAAAACATCACAGCTGTTGTTCTTGAGCTGCAGGAGTTGTTTTTTTTAAATTATTTGATGATTATCGTCATTTAGCTCCACTTTTCAAAAACAGGATTCAGCTCCTCAGCTCAGGCTTTAACAAGTTTGCATTTCTCCTTAGTTTACTTGTACCTTTGTCACAGAGATTTAAGCCTCAGTGTGTGATGCCTGTGTCACGCGCTCCACTTACACACGGGCATGCAGAGGATGTCGGCCTGGAGCTGCATCAGTAATCTGTTGGTGGTCATGCCTCCGTCCACCTGCAGCTGCGTCAGGGGGACGCCGCTGTCCAGGTTCATCGCATCCAGGATCTGAAACACAGGAGGAGTGATATTCTAACTGCAATAGTTTCTACGTCTGTCTCAATATTCAACCGGGTGAAAAGCAGCTGCTCACCTCTCGGGTCTGAAAACAGACGGCTTCCAGAGCAGCAAACGCCAAGTGGCTCCTGTTGGTGAACTGAGTCAGGCCACAGATGATGCTGGAAACAGAGAGAGAGAGAGAAAACCAGATATAATCACCATCACTAATATCAAGGAATAACTCTGAAGCAGCTCCAGAGCAAACAGGCAGGTTCAGGTCACTTCTAACTACGCTCATTATACGACAAGATAATAGATAGTTCTCCTGATTCCAGGGTCAAATAGAAGTCCACTGCTCCGATGTGTTTGAACAGCTGACAATCTCACCCTCTGGCACTGGGCTCCCAGTAGGGGGCGTACAGCCCGGAGAAGGCCGGGACAAAGTAGCAGCCGTATGACGTCCCCACTGCAGCTGCTAGTTTCTCTGAATGACAGAATGACAGAGGACAGGGTGAAGCCTTGTTGTATACCACACACACATTAAGTTTCTACAGTGAGATCTTTAAGAATCACACATTCTATTATTTAGTGAATCAATGTGTCATGCAAGTACCGATCTCCGAGGCGGACTGCACAATGCCCATGTTGTCCTTCAGCCAGCGCACCACCGCCCCTGCGATGGCCACGGAGCCCTGGGAGGACGGAGGCAAGACATTGGATCCAGAGAAGCAGGGAGAAGGAAATGACAATGCAGGGAACAACATGGCCGACTATGCAGAGACTAAATCCAGGTCCAAGGTGGAAGCTGTCACTCACCTCCAGGGCGAAGCAGGCCGGCTCGTCCTTCCCCAGTTTGTAGGCCACAGTGGTCAGCAGGCCGTGCGTGGACATCACAGCCTGAACCAGTCAGAGGAAAGAGCAGAGTACTGAAGGTGAAGTAACTAAATAGGGGTCGTCAGTGTATTTTTAAATGTTAGTACAGTGAAATATTTCACCTTGGTCCCTGTATTTCTGAGCAGGAAGCAACCGGTCCCGTACCTTTCAACAACCAGAGAGAAACACAGGTTAGGATCCAGTTCGGGTCATAAAACATGAGGATCTCATTTAGTTTGGATCTGGATCAGGGAGCAGATCCAGAACTGGTTTTCTACTTTCTTTAACATTGCGAGAATAACTCATGGATCTTTGTAAACATTTTTTTGATGTTTTAATAAGATTATGCACTTTCCTGACTGTCCTTTAAGTTTCAATTCATTTAACGTGACAATAAAGGTTTTGTTTTTCTATAGATACACAGAGTTTACAGCTTTGTTCCAGACTCATTAAATGGAAAGTGTTGGATTTAAATGCACTTTATAGGAAATGAGATCAGCTTGAAAAAGCATCACAGCTAATGAAGCTGGTTAGAGTCAGTTTACTGCTTCCTCCATGATTTATGTAAATGTTAATCAAACTACAGGAAACATGGCGGCTCCTTGAGGTTATTTCTTTGGGCTTAATTAAAATAATCTAAGTTTATTGTATTTACCAAGTTTTGGGAAAATGGCAGAATATTTTGTTGAAGACTGAGTTATAAAACAACACTTTATTTTGTAATTAAATAAATCACCATCACTGCTGTAGTGGAGAAACCTCTTACGTGTTTTTGGCCTGTCCTTCGTTGAAACACATCTGACCAACGAGAGCAGCTGATTGGTCCCCGAGACACTGAAAGACAAAAAGTTTACGTGAATATAATCCAACATCACATCTTAAGTCTCATTCACAAAGACAAACATCTTAATCTAAAACTGGAGCCAAACCCGTCGTCATGATGGTGAACATCAAGATCCACTGGTTCTGAAACTCTTGTCTCCAAGGCGTCATTTATCAGTTATTATATTAATAAAAAGCAAAGAAACAGAAGTTACATAACTCACCCCAGAGATTGGAACTCCTGCTAGCGAGCTGGATTTCTATTGGGGAGACAGAGAGGGACGTAATTAGAGTTTTGGATAAACGACAGAACAACAACAATGAGTCGGTTTGTTCTGTATTTTCCTGCAAAACACTATGTGGCCAAGTATTCAAAAATCCAATATAACAGCAGTTTTAAATCATTAATTATATTCTACTATATCAGCATTTCCTTGTTATGTCACAGTCGCCGGGTCGTTAATAATAATGTCATAAAAATGGAGCCAGCAACTGATGATTAATAATGGATAATGATTAATCTATTATCTGTACAAATGTGATAAATCCACATTATACGGATGAACAGGGGAATGAAGAGTTATAAAAGTCAGTGCAGGGCTGTTTATGACCTAATAGGAAAGTGATTATGTTTGATTAAGACAAATATAAGACTGATAATTCTGTACAAGAGTCGTAGCAATCAAAGAACCTGGATCTTTTCTAATTGGAGCCATTTCCTCTAATATTAATTCATTCATCCTGATTTTCCAGAGAAGCTTTAACAGTTTGTGAGAAATCATCCAGGAAAACAAACGCGTGGGAAATAAACAACAACTAATCAATTCTGTAAAACCAACAGAACCAGGTGGTGAACTCTGCTCTGCAGGGCAAAGTGCATGTTGCATAGAATAAAAAAAGAAGCTTTAGCACCAGACAGATAGCAGGTTGTGTTCAGGAGATAAGAAAAGAGCTCAGACAAACTCAGACACATGATAAAACAAGCAGTTATTTTATATATTTCTGTTAGTTGGAACATGGGCTGATCCACAGCTACAGTATCTGTTATCATCTGATCTGCTGCTGTGATAAAGCACCAGAGAAACTTATCACACCAAGTACCACAGAACTCTATCATCAGTAATTAGGAATACAACCAGCTAGGTGGAAGTAATTATGAAAAAATAAATTGTCAGGATGTGGGTCAAAGGTTACGTTGATTATTTTAAACTGGAATTTCCTCACTACTTTATCTTCCATCCCTTATCGGTGCTTTAACTGCTTTTCAGGTAAATGACAAACTGCATCATATCATGTTATGTGTTTACCACAGTGATTTAAAATATTGTATAAGACAATTATGAGATCATATTTTATGATGATGGTTAGCTGGAATTTAGATTAACAGCTTTGGAACGAGCTGAGAAAGACAAGTGGGTCAGGTACATGTCAAACAGAGACATGGAAGAAAGAAGAGACAGAAGAGACAGAGGAGACAGAGAAGACAGAGAAGACAGAGAAGACAGAGAAGAGACAGAAGAGACACAGAAGAGACAGAGAAGACACAAAGAAGAGACACAGAAGAAAGAAGAGACAGAAGAGACAGAGGAGACAGAGGAGACAGAGAAGACAGAGAAGAGACAGAAGAGACACAGAAGAGACAGAAGAGACAGAAGAGACATAGAAGTAACATAGAAGCGACATAGAGGAGACACAGAAGAGACATACAAGAGACACAGCAGAGACATAGAAGGGACACAGAAGAGACATAGAAGAGACACAGAAGAGACATAGACGTAACATAGAAGAGACATAGAAGAGACACAGAAGAGACATACAAGAGACATACAAGAGACACAGAAGAGACATACAAGAGACACAGAAGAGACAGAGAAGATACAGAAGAGACAGAAGAGACATAGAAGAGACAGAGGGACACAGAAGAGACATAGAAGAGACATAGAAGAGACACAGAAGAGACAGAGAAGAGACACAGAAGAGACAGAACAGACAGAACAGACAGAACAGACAGAACAGACAGAACAGACATAGAAGAGACACAGAAGAGACAGAGAAGACAGATGCAACAGAGACAGAGATTGACCTCTGGTCAGTGGAGTTTACCATATAGCCGTAGATTTCAGAGGAGCTCCTGACCTCCGGGAGGATCTGCATGGGGACGTCAAAGTACCTGAGAGCAGCAGAGCAAACAATCACGATTTATTACACACACACACACACAACACACACATGCACACACAACACAAGTGTTTCTACTGTGACCAGTGGGAAAGTGTTTCAGTTAAACTCACATGTATATATAACATTCTTTTCATGCCTATCCATTTTCGTTTGTTCAGGAATAAATCAATTCTTTTATCACTTTCTTTAACCTTGTAACATAAGGTGGAGATATTTATTTATTCTTTATATTTTTCCCTGATTTCCGAGGGAATAATTCATGGATCTTGATGAAAATAAAACTAATCAGTCATATTTGAGGACTGATATCTATGAGCGTGTGTTTTTTGGTTCATCTTGATGGATTTAAGGGACTTGTTGGGTCTTTGTGAAGGTTTGTTCTCTACTGTGTCTGCTGACCTGCACAGCTCCGGATCCCAGTCCAGGCTGTTGATGTTGAAGAGCATGGTGCGACTGGCGTTGGACACGTCTGTGCAGTGGACGCCCCCGTTGTTCCCCCCCGTCAGGCACTGAGGAACAAACAATGGACTCGTTGTGCTTCACCCGTTGTAAATGAAAGGATCGAACCCTGTTTTAAACGGATCCTACCCAGATGATCCAGGAGTCCACCGTGCCGAACAGGGCCCGCCCACTCGCCACCGCCTGCTGGACTTCCTCCACGTTGTCCAGAAGCCAACGCAGCTTGACCGCGCTGAAGTAGGTGCTGATGGGAAGACCCGTCTTGTGCTGGAGACGGGAGGACAGCAGGGACACATGATGGGGGGGTTGTCAGGTATGAAAGGAACTCTGGGTCTTTTCCAATAACTGCAGGTTGCAATAAACCCTGCCTCCTCCAGGTTAGTGGATGGGAAATCCACCAACCATTAAATCAAAGTATGCCTATTTCCCAAAGATGTCATTATAGAAAATGCTCCTGAGATATTTTGCTCAGTGGCAGGAAGTGGAGATGTGTCGTCCATCTTTAAACACAGTTCTATGTATTTTTATTATCTCTAACAACCTGTTCCTTTAGTCATGACTCTGTAAAGCTGCAGTCAGATCAGATCCTCTCTCACCTTCAGGTGGTTCTTGTTCTGACCCGGAGCTTTGTTGATGAGCCGCTCCACTGTGGACTGTGTGCGCAGGTCCAACCAAACTACACACAGAACACACAACATACGACACAGACTTACAGTTAGAAAGTAAAGCATCGACATCGGCTTCATCACGAGGATCTCTCATCTTCAACACTTTGCACGACACCCGAAAAACATTCAACTGGATTCACAAATCTATTCTAATTACGTCTGTTGTTTGAGAGCTGAAGTGAATGTAAAGAAAAGCAAAACCCTACAGAAACTACAGCCTTCAGGTGAAAGGTTGTTAAGAACCAGCAGCACTGGTTTTACAGAGAGAACCAGTAAACCGGGGCCAGGTCAACACGCCTGTTGGCTGCAACATCAAGCTCTGCACACACACACTGAAGAAGTGACATTTTATTGTAGAACTGACTGAGGACGACTCACTAATGACAAGGTTTAATTCAGAAGAAGCTCCACACGACACATGAACAGTGATAAACTGCATTAGACAAACCAGCCTGAGACCAGAGGACTGGAGCTCGAATAAAAGCCTTTGTTTAATAATAAACCTGGCAGAGAAGGTTTGAGTGGGCGGTCACTGTGTGTGCTCACGTGTTGGTGGGTGATGATGGGTGGGGGGGCAGACATGATACATGACACTCTGATGCGCAACCCATTCATGTGCTGAGCTGTTTCCTCGATGACATAATCTCATTTGCTCAGTTGAAGACTTCAGGAAGACGTATGGAGGCTTGTGTTAGAACCAGTTTGGTGGGATTCTTTATACTGGTTATTTACGACAGAGATGTGCATCTGTCTATTAGTACATTTACATTAATTCATCTGTCTTTTACACTACTTCCCCTGTTTGTGTAGTTAGTGTGTCGTTTTAAACCATATGAAACACTAAGTTGCAAAATGTGTCCGAAAGCTCATAAGTGTAATTATTAGGTGAGAAATAACTTGCAGTTTACTGTTCTAAACCTGGTGCTACTTCAGAATTATTTCTTGTCATTAGTGACTCCTCCTCAATTTGTTTTAATTCTGAACGTATCATGTCCAAATTATCCAAACTAAACCAATTGAACTCTTCACTCTCTCAGGCAACGGATAAACGTTCCACATACATACATACAGACGTGTGTGGAATTAGCAGGTAGATGTAAATCCAGATTAAAACACAAGACAGTGATATAGAAAATGATGCACGCACCAATAGCATTGTAGAGTGGCTCTCCCGTCTCTTTGTCCCAAACCAGGGTCGTCTCTCTCTGATTGGTCACTCCCACCGCTGAGAAAAAACAACAAACCACAACACACAGGTGAAGCCATTACTCCCAGAATCCTCTCTGCTCGGTGCTGGTTAACAGCCGGTTGTGTTTCCTGTGTTTACAGGAGCGGACGAGCAGGCTCCCACCTTTTATGTTGGAGAGGTCAATGTTGAGCTGGCTGAGTTTCTCACAGGTTCTCTCCAGGCACTCGTACACAGACTGTATGATCTCCTTGGGGTCTTCCTCCACCCAGCTGATTGACACACACACACACACACACACACACACACACACACACACACACACACACACACACACACACACACACACACACACACACACACACACACACACACACACACACACACACACACACACACACACACACACACACACACACACACACACACACACACACACACACACACACACACACACACACACAGAGGTGAACAGTGAAGATGAATGAGCAGGAAACAGCATCATCATGGGAAAACTTTAGATACTACTCCAGATGAGTGCCAAGGATTCAGAACAGAATAAATGGTTTTGTAATTAATTAGCTTGTTATTGTATTTTCTTTCATGTATTTGTCTTTATTCGATATTTAGCGTGATGATTAAGTCAATTCCCTTTATTTGATGCATTATTTTATGAGAGAATATCTGTTATTCACATCAGCCTGTACACAAACGTTGCATCAAATATATACTCTTCAGTGTCTCTGGTGTTCATCCACCAGATGTGTTTACACAGCAAGATGAATATGTACCAATCAATGAATAATAAAATACTGGAGCTGGACCTTGGACACATTTGCGTTGTTAAACAGAGTCAGACATTCATCTACAATTCAGTTAAAGTATAACTTAAATAACCCAGTAAACAGGAGAGAGAACCTCACACTAATTCATTTTCATGTTTAGGTTTATAGAAAGATAGATTTGAACCTTTATTTGCTTTCATTCAAATTTTTTTCTCTGCCATTTTCAAGATATTTATGGACTAAGATAAAGAATCTCGAGGATCCATCTCTCTACATCATCTACTACTAAGGAGTATTTAGTGATCAACATGTGTTGTGCAGTAATGAAGGTCGGAGCACTCACCCCTCCTTGGGGAAACTCTGCTTAATTTCAACCTGATGGTGACTGATCACTTTGGCTGTTTTTGCATTGAACACCTGCGGAGAAAAATAAGTTTTGTAAGGAAAGGACCAGAGAGGAAGGAGAGGAGCAGCGAGGGGAACCAGGTATTTCCCAGTGACACAGGGTCCGGTGACTGGAGGAGAGTCAGCGCTGCCAGTGGAAAGATGACGGTCTTGGCTGGCTGGGTGGATTTCATCCTGCACCTGGCAAGAGTGCACCACCACTGGGGGGGCTGCCAAATAAACCACGGCCCCCTGCAGCATCACATTTCTGCTCGTACAGTACAGACCAGGCTCAAACCGCCGGGTTAAATTAGGTCAGCACCTCGACGGACACATGACTCACAGGAAACCTTCAACTGCCCGGCGACCTTGAACTCTTTAAACTTTATGATTCTCTACTTCCCACTGGGACCAGTAGCTGTTCCCACTGAGACCAGGAGTTGTTCCCACTGGGACCAGGAGCGGCTCCCACTGAGACCAGGAGCTGTTTCCCACTGAGACCAGTAGCTGTTACAAGTCCTGTCCTACTGAGACCAGTAGCTGTTCCCACTGAGACCAGGAGCTGCTCCCACTGAAACCAGGAGGTGTTCCCACTGGGACCAGGAGCTGTTCCCACTGAGACCAGGAGCTGCTCCCACTGGGACCAGGAGCTGTTCCCACTGAGACCAGGAGCTGTTCCCACTGAGACCAGGAGCTGCTCCCACTGAAACCAGGAGCTGCTCCCACTGGGACCAGGAGCTGTTCCCACTGAGACCAGGAGCTGTTCCCACTGAGACCAGGAGCTGCTCCCACTGAAACCAGGAGCTGTTCCCACTGGGACCAGGAGCTGTTCCCACTGAGACCAGGAGCTGCTCCCACTGGGACCAGGAGCTGTTCCCACTGAGACCAGGAGCTGTTCCCACTGTGACCAGGAGCTGTTCCCGCTGGGACCAGGAGCTGTTCCCGCTGAGACCAGGAGCTGTTCCCGCTGGGACCAGGAGCTGTTCCCACTGAGACCAGGAGCTGCTCCCACTGGGACCAGGAGCTTCTCCCACTGAGACCAGGAGCTGTTCCCACTGAGACCAGGAGCTGTTCCCACTGAGACCAGGAGCTGTTCCCACTGGGACCAGGGGCTGTTCCCACTGAGACCAGGGGCTGTTCCCACTGAGACCAGGAGCTGTTCCCACTGAGACCAGGAGCAGTTCCCACTGAGACTAGGAGCTGCTCCCACTGAGACCAGTAGCTGTTCCAACTGGGACCAGGAGCAGTTCCCACTGAGACCAGGAGCTGTTCCCACTGGGACCAGGGGCTGTTCCCACTGAGACCAGGAGCTGTTCCCACTGAGACCAGGAACTGTTCCCACTGAGACCAGGAACTGTTCCCACTGAGACCAGGAGCTGTTCCCACTGAGACCAGGAACTGTTCCCACTGGGACCAGGAGCTGTTCCCACTGAGACCAGTAGCTGTTCCCACTGGGATCAGGAGCTGCTCCCACTGGGACCAAGAGCTGTTCCCACTGAGACCAGGAACTGTTCCCACTGGGACCAGGAGCTGTTCCCACTGGGACCAGGAGCTGTTCCCACTGAGACCAGGAGCTGTTCCCACTGGGACCAGGAGCTGTTCCCACTGAGACCAGGAGCTGTTCCCACTGAGACCAGGAGCTGTTCCCACTGGGACCAGTAGGTGTTCCCACTGAGACCAGTAGGTGTTCCCACTGGGACCAGGAGCTGTTCCCACTGAGACCAGGAGCTGTTCCCACTGGGACCAGGAGCTGTTCCCACTGGGACCAGGAGCAGTTCCCACTGAGACCAGGAGCTGTTCCCACAGGGACCAGGAGCTGTTGCCACTGGGACCAGGAGCTGTTCCCACTGGGACCATGAGCTGTTCCCACTGGGACCAGGAGCTGTTCCCACTGGGACCAGGAGCTGTTCCCACTGAGACCAGGAGCTGTTCCCACTGGGACCAGGAGCTGTTCCCACTGAGACCAGGAGCTGTTCCCACTGGGACCAGGAGCTGTTCCCACTGGGACCAGGAGCTGTTCCCACTGGGACCAGTAACTGTTCCCACTGAGACCAGGAGCTGTTCCCACTGGGACCAGGAGCTGTTCCCACTGAGACCAGGAGCTGTTCCCACTGGGACCAGGAGCTGCTCCCACTGAGACCAGGAGCTGTTCCCAGGAGCTGATCCCACTGAGACCAGGATTACCCCATGTCATGATAGTTTCACGATGTTCAGAGGCCTGTTGCTTCAAGGTGACATTTTTTGAAAGACTGCACCGACCTTCTTCC
>NC_083651.1:4971075-5068575 GCF_963576545.1 Limanda limanda
ATATAGAAATTTGTATTGAAATGTTCAGTGGAATCATAAATTAAATGTCCAATTCATCACATAACATTTCATTCTGCATCACCAAAGCTCCACATCTCGGAGCAGCTGCAGTGATTGTGCTTAAGGTTCAGATTCTGTTGCTGCAGATTCACTTCTTTCATTATATAGAGTTGAACAAGGTTCAGAGGAGATGCTCGTGAGGAGTTCTCAGGCGTCGCCCACCACAGTCTTTGGTGTGTGTGCTCTGGAGGCTTCGGCTCCGGCCTCCACGTGGCCCCCTGCTGTGCTCGGTGCTGGCTCCTTGCTCTTGGCTGCGTTCTCACTCTGAGCCCGGTTCAGTTTCTCCCTCTCCAGAGCTTTCTCCATCTCGGTGTAGTAGTCCAGAGCCTTCCGGACGGGGTCTATTATGTGGTGCTGCAGGAATCAGGAAAGAAATACAAATGATTTATCACATCTCCCAGAGGAAATCGAAACCCCAAAGGTATATATACGTTTGTATTGTTGAACATCACTGACCTCCAGGCAGGGGAAGAGGTTGGCCAGTTCGATGAAGAGCGGCAGGAGAACAAATCGGATGAAGCCGGTTTGAGATGAAGGTTTTGTTACTTTGTCCCGATCCATGAAGGGAGTGACTGGAAGACCCTCCAGCTTCTCCACGTCACTCTGAGGACAGACACACAGGGGGACAGCTGGTTTCAATGGGACCAATGCATTTTTTACCCTCTTTTAAAAAACCACCAAAGTGAAGTTGAGGTCAGAAGAACTACCTGGTTGTAGAATTCCTGCAGAAGACAATCCAACCAGGGCTCAGCCACCTCCATGGGCCGGGCCTCGTTGGATATGTCACTGACTTTGATCAGGATCATCATGAGCTGCAGACACAAGGAGGCGTCACACCAGGAGGAGAGAGAACATGATGTGTGTCTGTGTCTGTGTGTGTGTGTGTGTGTGTGTGTGTGTGTGTGTGTGTGTGTGTGTGTGTGTCTGCTGCCCTCTCACCACATCTTTGTGGTCCTTGTTGGTGAAGTGGAAAGTGGGCAGGATGGCCTTGAACTTGCTGAGGATGTCGTTGTGGCTCGTCATGTCAGTGGCCAGGATGCATCTGCAGCGACAACAGATCAGGAGGAGTTCTGTGTGATGATCAGTTATCAAGAGGGAAAGGAAATGTGTTCGCTGAGAGAAGTAAGAGAGCGGTGATCTCACTTGATGATTCCCTCTCTTGTCTGCTTGTATTTATCCATGGGCAGATTTCTGAAGATGTTGTTCTCTGTCTACACAACAGGAAAGTCTCCTTAGTTCAAATCCCTAAATTAGTTTGAATCCATTAACTGAATGTATGTTTTTAAAGCAGCAGGGGCAGAATGTTAGACCCTCACCTTCTCCAGGATCTCAAAAGCTACAGCACAGTGATGGTTCTCGAGTGGAGAGATGTCGTTGTAGCGAAGAGCCAGTTCAGTCCGAGCGTTTATCTGGAAAAGGTCAAATGTCAGGATTGGCCTCCAGGACTGACCGGCCGCTCGGCGGGTGGAAGCACAAAGAGGGAGTTGTGTACCTGATAGGCATTGTTGTATCCTGTGTGGTCAAGGTCGTGGCACACTGCAGAGGTCAGCATGATCAGCAGGTCGATGGCATCCAGCTTACTCCTCAGGTCCGTCAGCCAGATCAGACCATACATCTGTTCAGAATGGTTTGAATTTTTATAGAGCTTTTCTAGTCTTGATTTAACTTAAACACACACACTCACACAGACACACACAGAGAGACTCACCATCTGGGTGACACAGAAGCAGTGCTTGAAGTTGTGGAACGGGATGTTGTTGTATCTTCGGTAAACCTCGAACAGAAACTGCTGCAGCACCTCAGGCTCGATGTTGAACGTGGCTATGAAATCTAAATCTGTGTACATGACCTGCAGCAGCACCATGATCTCTGCGTCCTCCCACTGCCTGCACACACACACACACACACACACACACACACACACACACACACACACACACACACACACACACACACACACACACACACACACACACACACACACAAACACACACAATACAACATTATGGGATTTACCTTTTAACTTCTCTGTGCAAAATGAGCACTAATTAAAAATTAAGGAAAGTATAAAGACGCCCTCACAGATTGAAAAGCAGGAAAAGTCAAATATATCACAAGCTAACAAACATAAATGATAAGTGCATCTTGTGCACATGCAGCATGGCATCATCACAACACTACACATTCAGAATCACCTGACTGGGGTTCAGTGTATTTACGATGTGTCAGGAAAGCACCCCCCCCCTCTAAAGATTTTCATTTCTATTCAAATCAAGCCAGAGGTTCTGTTATCATTTGTAAAAAAGGTGATATTCTCCTTTTAAATCTCACATCCTAAAGAAAGGCCGACATTGTATGAATCAAATCTAGATTTAATAGTGAAGGTATCTCACAAAACAATTGATAGAAGTATTGTTCAAAGCTAAATATATGTGAATCATCAAATCCCTCCTAGTATATATTTATGAATATATATGTGTATATGGAGGCCTATATGTAAATGTATATTTATATGTACTTGTATAGCTATATGTATGTGTTTATATTTCAAATATATAAAATGATTTACTATGTGACACCATGAGCTCCAGGCCTTGTTTTGCATCCTGTGCTTCCTTCTAACATCTATTCATCTCCATCATCCTGTGTTTGCTTTAAAAGCAAATAAATTGGACAAATAAAATAATGACATGCACTTCCTGTCGGTGAAGCCCACTTCAAACGCGCTGTGTTGATTAAGCCTTTTATGAAGACGCTCTTTTGATTTGCGAGCACTCGGCCGACCCATTCATATTGAGATGAGTGTGTCAATCAGGAGAAAAGGGCGAAGGCTCCCCTCCTCCTCCTCCTCCTCCTCAGAGGAAGAGGTGATCACTGGGCGACCATCTGCCTCACTGTCTGTGCACCGAGCAAACAGGTGCTGGGTGTTTGTTGTTGATCTTCACAGACACGTCGATGTGATGAGCACAGGTGATATTCACGTTAGGTTCCTAATAACTCACCAGTTGTCAAAGGTTGGGGTCTTTAAATACTGCCTCACTTCTTCTGATACCTCCAGAGAGCTGCAGGGGGAACATATCACCTTTCATGACATTAATCAAACACACAATATGGATGTAGCCTTTTGCATGTGAACGTACCTCATTTGAAGAAACTTTACCCGCACATGCTCACACTCCTCCCTGGTTTTGCGGAGGGTTCTCTTGTGGTAGAAGGGGGAGGGCTTGTGGTTTCCTTCCGACAGGTCTTTAAACAATCCAAGCCAACTCAGATGCTCCACACTCTGAAAACAAGACGGAAATAAATACAGCTGAAAACTGAGAATTAAATGGTTCATCCCATCAGATCCATGGGCTGTTTTTATTGCACTAATTAGAAGAAGGGCCTTAAGTATATTTATGTTTCACTTAAAGCTCGTCATGAAGCACACAACACATTTATGATATGAAAAAACGTCGGCCTTCTCTGTCAGTTGGCCTGATTTTGTCATTTGATTATGTGGATAGATTCCGTGTTTCTTTCCCCACAGCGTTACACACACATTCTCTCTCTGGCTGTACCTCCAGTTTCTCCCGGAATGAATCCACCTGTTTCATCATCTCGTTCACGACTGCAGGCGTCTCTCCAGCCTCCGTCAGGATCTTCTTCTCCAGGCCCTGCAGTCTGAAGTCACACATCATCAGTGAGGTCTTCAAACATCAGGTATGCATGTGTAGCTTTGGACTGAGCTGTTAACCCCCCCACCCCAGCCCCTGAAAATACTTCACGATCATATTTTCAGCAGTCACACATTTGTGAAAAATGTTGGACACTATATAAAATGTAATCATATTATATTACATATTTGATTATAAAACAATAGAGTACATTTATAAAATATAAAATTTGGCAAATCTTTTTGCTATTGTCATATTAACAAAAACCTTCTTTAAAACAACACAGACCTGTTTGTTATTTTATAATATTGTGTATTTTCCAATTAAGTAACATTTTGTGCTATGAGCTGTACGTTAAATTTTGAAGGTGTTTATTGTTATGATTTTCTCCTTAATATTATCCTGTAGATATTTAATCATCAGGTTCAGAAGCAGAAAGCTGAGATAAACTAGTGTATCACTGTCGTTACACTACACCTCATTAGCACATATGAAACATTGCGCTGGATCTGTAGGTGACATGCATTTGTAATACGACACATGCACAGCACCGTATTACTAATTGATGTCCAGCTGCCTGTTTGAGTAAGCTCACAGAGTAATGACAGTGTGAGAGAACAGCTTCTGATTGGGAATTACCTTCAAAACACGGCTACCATGGTGGCACCGCTAATTGGGTATCCCTGAGGTTTGTATTACCCCGGTGCAACCTGGGAGCTGCAGTTGCTTGTTACTTTTCTACCAACCTTTTCTCCATGGACGAGAGGTCAAATCCGAGTGCACCAGCCAGCTCCGATCCTGAAAGGACAAGAGAAGAAGGAGACTGTGATCAGCTTCGGGTAGAACCTCAGATTCACAGGGAGCTGAAGTGAAGGTACCTAACGGCTCGGTGCTGCGGTCGGCGGCCACCACCTCCAGCTTGTAGCAGCAGCTCGGGCTGTTGGGCTCCAGACCCGGGGAGATGTTGATGATGTTTCCTTTAGGGTTGTAAAGCTTCAGGATGTCGTGAGGTCCGGCCTCAGCTGCAGAGCGGAAGAGATCTGGAAAAACAGATCAGCGTTTAATTCTTACGATACCTTCTCTTTTTTGTTATAGCTTTAATGCTTCTGCAAAAGAAGCAGTAGAAATAAGCACTAGAAGATGTTTTAATAAGGGAATTATTATGAAGGGCTTAGAAATAGAAGTTGTACTTATTAGCTTCATCAATTGTTTTAGAAATCATTTAGGTTGTGAAAAGTTCCCTTGACAAATATGACTGCAGGATTAAATAAATTGTTTCTATTTTCATAAGCTCAAGTATTTTACAATACATTATATAATACAATACTATGTAAACTACACATTTGATGTATAGGCTTACTTGACAAATGTTTCAGAGTGAAATATTGTACTTTTCTGTGATAATCATTTTACTATTACACTATTTCATGAAGATTTATTGGTTGAATGGGAAAATAACCAGCAGCATAATCCCTTATAAATAATTAATAGTTGAAAATTACTTAGTAAATCACTATTTAACATTAACATTAACATTAAATGTGTTTTTCAGAACATGTGTTGCAGGTTTTTAAGATTTGCCACAGAGGCACTGCAGCTGTCACACACCACATTGACCATGTTGTGTGTTTGTGTGTGTTGCCGTGTACAAGACGTACAAATTGGTGCTTTGCTTTTCCCTCGTCGCTACTTGAGCCAGAGCATAAAGAACATGGGAAACCAGGACTGGACAAAGCCTCAACCTGATGTGACAGGTGAGGAGCTGTCAGTAGCAGCTGTATGGCTGAGCATGATCACCACACTTTGCTTTAACATGCTTGTGTAATGATGACTGATGTGTGGATTGAAATCACATATCTATCCAGAGTGTTTACTTGTTTGCAAAAAGAAGCACTCAATATTTCTGTCTGTGAGAAATGATACAAAACTAAATATATAAAGCTTCATAAAACAGACCAAATATTCATATTAATTACACCTTCTTTCAATTAGTTACAATCAGAGAAGCATGTAGTGATACTTCAACACATGTATATGTGGATATGGGGACACTGTCAAACAACAAAATGCTTTCCTAAGACAGATATGTGAACTTTAAACAACACAACGTTGTGTTCCTACCTTTGACATCCTGGGCAGGACAATCCACCGGGAACTCAGCCTGCTCCGGTTTCCCGCTCACGGTGAAATAGAGGATTTTTGTTGCCATGTCATGAATTCAGAAGCACGGATGTTGCAGCGTGTTCCAAGGATCTGTATTTAATATCTGCCTCATTATCTGACTGGTTAACGCTCCTCCCCCTGGTTGTTATTCTCTCCGCCTCCTCGTCTGACCCGTCTTCTCCTCTCGTCCTTTGAACTGGAAAATGCTTCCAAATAATAGTGGAGATAATTCATTCAAAGCATCTACCAGTTGTATTTATTAGTGTCATTATGAATCAGTTGGAGCCCATTTCCACCAATTTATAATTAAATCTCAAGTGACCCAATCAAATAAAAACTGAAATTTAAAGCTATAAACATTAGAAATTACAATAACTTATAACACATATACGTGATGTGTGCATTTTTTCATGCACAAATTAATAATCTACATTCAATATATGTAATATGCAGAAATTAATATACAATTTATGAGAAACTTAAAAACCCATGAAACTCCCTCTATAAGTTAGGAAATGCAGACCATTTTGACTTCTAGTTCCATCTCTACAGATGATATTACATTATATACGATCTCGAAAAATATGTAATGATTCTATGTCTGGCAATATGAGAAGAGAATAGAAAAATGAAACCAACCACAAATGAATTTTTATTGTTCTTGAAATATGATATAATAAATGTCACATTGGTTAAAGGAACGAATGAAGGGGAAGTTGTTTTATATTGTATAATAAATCAGATAAGTGGCCCGATCTGTGGTTTAGGTATTTATTAATTTACTTCCTCTTTCTTCTTTATCAGTTTTTATATTATATGCAGAGGTTAAGATAAAACACATTTTCCCTGTTGGATGAACTGTATTTTTGAAGTAATCATATAAAGTATTGTGTGTCTGTTGTGTCGAACCCTTTCCACATTGTTTATAAATCGTTATTTCATAATCGTTGGTTTAAAAACACAGAAAAGCTCCTGCACCCTTCCACCCCCGCGCCTCTAGATGGCGCTGTGTGGAACCCCAGTGCCTTCAACTCTCCCTCAGACACAACCCTCTTCTCCTCGGCTTGCTCATCCCGTGTGTCACCGGAAGAGGAACCCAGCGTGCTTCACTCACAGCAGCAGCAGCAGCATCGAACGTGTGACGGTGTTGTGGTCCAGCTCGTAGCAACGACATGACGGAGACCAAAGCAGAGAGGGAGTCTCAGCCCGGGAAGGAGCTGCTGGCGCTGAACCCGCAGCAGGAGAGCGAGTTCAAGAAGAAGGTGCAGGAAGTGAAGAAGAAGAACAAGAGCGCCAAGGTGGGTGGTGACGACGATCTGACACACACACGTGGGTAAACATCATGGCCGCTGCACCAGCCAACGCAGTCCAGCGCAGTTAGCTCGATGCTAACCGAGTCCAGCACAGTTAGCTCGATGCTAACCGAGTCCAGACGATGCTACTTAAAATGGCGACTCGCTTATTCCCACACGTGTGTTGACGTGTTTGAATGGAAGCTGGTGACGAGCAGCTGTGATGCTCACTGTCCTCACTGATCATTAATAACCATGTTAATGAGCTTTATGTAATATATGTTTAAATCACTGTGTGACACAGACACACAGGTTATAACTATACTCATGGTCGTGTAATGATGGACAGAATATTAATACAACTGTAGTAATACTCTCACAACTATAATCTTATAAATTAACAATAATATTGGGGTGAAAATGTAAATGGGTAAATAAAATGATGTGTTAATCATAACCATTAATTAACATGCTTATTGTTATAAAATGTTAATTAATTCAGGGTATATAATGTATTAGAATATAGTAGAATCATTTGCAAGGACATTGGAAGGATTATTGTTTAATTTTCGTTATAATACTCAAGTTTAAACATAAATATTTTCTTTGACTGATGTCTATCTCATTGTCCTTTTTAAAGAGCCAATACAGAGAATTTAGTGACATCTAGTGGTGAGGTGTCACATTGCAGCTGAATGAGAGAGAAGCTGTGGTAGCTTCAGTCCTCCTAAAACTCAAAAGGTTTAGTTTGTCCAGTTTGGGCTACTGTAAAAAAAACATGGCAGCCTCTGCAGAGAGGAGCCACTCCTGATTTAGATATAAAGGGCTCATTCTCGGGTAAAGAAAACAACAATTCACACTAATTTAATTTAGATGAAAAAATATTTGTTTATATTCAATTTATGCCGATAGATCCCTTTCATGTAAATCTTACATAATGAACCTTTAACAGTAAAGCTGCTTGAGTCTTTTTGAGAAGATGCTCCACTGTCTGTCCAGTATGTGGTGGAGAGGGAGGTCAGATCCCTGATAGAGAACCTTGTGTTTAGTGTCCTCTCCACCATAACATCAAACATCTCCAACCTCCTGCTGCACACGTTGAAGGATCTTATCTCCCTGCAGATCCTGCTTGTGTCTCCTGCCCATGTGTCACACTGTCATTATCTCTCTCTCCTCAGGGGAGTCGTCTGACCCCAGGAGTGGTCTACGTGGGCCACCTGCCGCTGGGCCTGTACGAGCCTCAGATCAAATCCTACTTTGAACAGTTTGGGAAGGTGCTGAGGCTGCGGCTGTCCAGGAGCAAAAAGGTAAAGTTGAGGAGGTGTTAACCAAGCACACAAACGTATTCTACCTTTTATCTGACAATGCAACGCCCAGATCAGTGTGGTTCTGCTACAGAATGAAGACACAGAATAATAAGATCTTATGTTGAGGTTCCACTGAAGATGTGGGCGTAGAACTAATAAGACGATGAAGGTTTGGCTCAGACTGAAAATGGCCTCAGGTGAAACAGTGACCTGAGGTCAGATTACAGAGCCCACAGTATTTTGGTATATAAACCTTATCACCTGCTTGCTCATTTGCATGTGATTAAACAAATATCCCAACAGAAGCAATAGGAAAATGATTTGCAACCTACAGAATCAATGCATTCATCTTAAATAGTTACATTTGAAATGTTAATAATTGATAGTTAGTGTTATTGATCAAGTTTAGACATGTATATTATATTCACCTTGTTTCACATCTTTTACCCGCAGACAGGGGGAAGTAAAGGCTACGCGTTTGTAGAGTACGACTGTGATGAAGTAGCAAAGATTGTGGCAGAGACCATGAACAACTACCTCATGGGAGAGAGACTCATCAAATGTGAGTATTGATCGTGTGCATGTCTGTTATTGACGAGAATCATTTCTGCTGTTCTCCACAAAAGTCAGGATGATGTTACCTGACAAATTAGAGTTTGATAGCTAACTGCAGGTTAACATAATGTGCTGCTCGAGCCACGTAGAGAGAATATAGAGTATGAAATAGAGAGGAAATATTTCACTACAGAGCTCAGGCACTGAAATGAAGCACTGAAATCTGCTGTGATTTGGTCTGGTAGCTGCCTGGACACGTAGGATCTATTTCCAGTGGATTTCGTTTAAAATTGATCAACTCTTTGCTTCTCACGGTTTCCCAGGTCATGTGATGCCACCGGAGAAAGTGCACGAGAAGCTGTTTGTCGGCTCTCAGAGGCTTTTCAAGAAGCCCATAAAACCGGCTGTTCAACGCTACAACCAGAGCCGCACGGCCGAGGAGCTCGAGAAGATGAAAGACAAACTCCTGCGTAAAGAGACGAAGCTCCGCAAGAGGCTCGCTGCTCACGGCATCGAATACGACTTCCCAGGATTCGTAAGTTGTTAAATGTTAACTCTGAATGGCAAAACCTTAAATACTTATAACATTTGATCAGTGCATATCGGCTTAGAACTTTGACCTGAGGGGATTAAGATTTCACGTGGAAACATCAGGTGAACCATGCGTTGAACCAATCAGAACAAGGGGGGTTATTCTATACAACCTACCAGAAGAGCTCTACCAGGATTCAAGCTGTTTGTTTGCATCTAGTTAACCTTTGTTCTTTTGACATTTCCAGGCTGCCCAGGTGCCTCTGAAGAAAAAGTCGTCCGACTCCATGAACGCATCTACGTGTAGTGTAAGAACAACATTGATGATATTATGTTTGGCTTTGGCACAGAGTGAAAATGGCCTCATTCATATCAGTTGTCTGGGGTCAGATAACTGTGCCTATAGTACCGTGGATCATAAAACCTATTGCGTGTGTCTCGTTATGGCCGCGTGATAAATGTATGTACCTACAATCCAGTTAAAACTTAAAACCAGCACATCAGCACCAATATAATCATGTGTGACTAATAAGCTTCTCTTTACCTCTCCAGGACATCACACCACTCTGCACCCCCTCAGTCCTGGAGAGGAGGAAGTCCATGGCCGTCAACGATGACGACGTGGACGACGAGATCGTCTTCAAGATTCCAGTTGCAGACAAAGATGAAGAGAGCTCCTCAGAGGAAGAGGAGGAGGCGGAAGATAAAGACGGCGATGAAGGCAATGACTCAGCGAGCGATGGGCCCTCTGAAGAGGTCACGGAGGAGAAGTGAAAGTTCTCCCCTGTTGTGTTGTGGACTCGAGCGGAGATGGCGCACTTTAAAGATTATTATCTTTGAGAGTGACGGGGCAACTTTTGAACTGTGTTCACAAATCAGTGTGTCTTTCTACAGTTTAGAAAGAATCTCTTCTGGAAGAGTCCACTGTCATTGTGAGTAGATTGTGAGCGTCATGAAATCTGTTCACAAAATCATCAAGAGCCTGATGTGTGGGAAGCGGCTGTAAATGGACTGGTCGGATAAAGGCTGTTTTCTGTGTCAGTCTTAGAGTTTGACTGTTTGAACATTGTTTTGCTTTGTAACTACACGAATTCTATGGTCTTTAATAATAAATAATGTTAAAGAATAGTTATCTTAAGTTCCGGATATGTCTGTTTATGTGACTGAAGAGGAAACTACTCAATCACACAGCAGCAAAATGGAAAGAAAAGGTCTAATTAGTCAGATGAGTGATGGCTGCTTGAGTTCTTGGGTCCCGTTGTTGTACATGCTGGCTCTGTCATTGGGAAACTTATAGAATAGAAAATCTTTAATATTCTTGGTAATGTCTGTGCTTTAGCTGGTGTGACAGGTTACAGTTCCTGCACACAGTGTTTGTATGTAATTACCTTCAGACAAGGGAATGAAATAAAGTATTTTCTTCACAACCAACTTAACGATATTGCAGCTTTTACCCCTTTTTAAAATTACAAGTAATCCTTCATTTTTATAGGTATATGATAATGATCATATACAGTAAAACGGGCATTCATAAACATCATATTTTAACTAAAGTACAGACTGAGTGAACCATTGATAATGTAACTTATAAAGGACAAAGACAACAGGCTGGTGCACTTAATACTCTGTCAGAAATGCTGATGAAACAAATATATCATCTGTAATGTCACTTCAAAGAATAAAGACCTTACTGCTCTGTGTGTGTACAGTCTGTTCTATGTGGGCGAGAACATTTTTATTTTATTACCTCCAGAAAAATTCACAAACTAGAAGGGAGCTTGGAGAGCATGTATCTTCTCCGAAGATGGTATGATAAAATATTCTTCAATGGCTAATGGTCTTTTTCTTGGTCCACATCAATCCACCAAGCTTCATCAAAATCCATTAGTCCTGCTAAAAGCAATGGAAACAACCTCCTCGTGGGAGTAAAGAGATGAGATGGGTTCTATTCTCTGTAAAAAGCTCCTGAAAAACCAAAAGTATTAACATGAACAGTCTTCGTGTAGATTCAATAATGGGGAGTTAGCCTTGTCATCCACATCCTGCAGGTTTGGATCAATATTCAAGAGGAAACCTGAAAACTGCTTCCAGATAATAGATGCTCTGCTTATATTGCACTTTTAAATTTAGATACATGGCAAAGCCAACGTGTTTTAGAACTATCAATGACTGTAAACCATTACAAAGTGAAACAACACAAAATAAAATGGTGTGTCTTTCAGGTTCTTTAACATCAATGGAATACTAATAATGGACAGGGTTCACTTTATTTTTCCCTTATATTCCCAAATGTCTATTTTAAAATTATGTTTTTTCTCCTGATTATATGGACATTACATTTCTTTAAAAATTATGCTCACTGAAAGGTTCAGTGTGTAAGATTCAGGTGAAATGGAATCTATGTGCAGAAATCTAATATAAAATAATTTGCCTAATTGTACAAATTGTTCTTTTCTTTACCCTAGACTTGGATTCTTTATATTTAAATACTTTATATTTACATCAGGAGAGGATCCCCTCCATGGAGGCCGCCATGTTCTTTACAGTAGCCCAGACTGGACAAACCAAACATCTTTTGAGTTTTTATGACAAATTAAGGTTCCCTTTCCTATTTGGACGAGGAGGGTTAAGTGAGGGGTTATTCAGCTGCAGCATTACACTTCACCACTAGATGTCACTACATTCTACACCCTGACCCTTTAAGTTTCCTCAGAGAGAACCATGAGGTCATCAGGTCCCTGTCATGCTACACACCTTCATCCAGATCCTGTTGTGAGTCTGTGCTGCAGCAGCTCGCACACACACTGACTCCACATGTCCAGCAGAGGTCGCTACACGTCACACTACAGCACTCCTGCTTTCTGTCTGGTGCGATCCCATTCGCCAGTTTCTCCCAGTGCCAACATCATCCCCGGCTCCAGTGCGCATGCGCCTGGCGATCCATTCTTGTCCCGCAGGCAGGCAGCAGCAGCATTCCGGGCGGAGACAGAAAGACACCGGAGCTCCGAGGCCGACACACACACGTCCACTGCCCCAGAACCGGAGCTGAGAGGCCGGCAGGATATGGTGAGTGGAGCCCGGAGGGAGGAGACCTGTCCCCCCGGTGCCTGTCTGTCTGTGTGCCGCCTGTCTGTCTGTCTCTCTCTCTGCCTGTCTGTCTGAGGACTGACGGGCTCATTGAAAGGAAGGTAGGGCTCGGGGGCTAGCTTTAGCTTTGATCCCCCCCCCCCCATACACACCTAGTCCGGGTCCGGCACGGCCCGGTTAGTGGGTCCGGGTCCCGGAGGACAGACACGGAGGACAGGACGAGGAGAGAAAGGAAAATCAGGTGGAGCCATTGTCTCCCATTAGCAGTGATGGTCAGAGCAGCTAGCTGAGCTAACACACTGTGTGTGTGTGTGTGTGTGTGTGTGTGTGTGTGTGTGTGTGTGTGTGTGTGTGTGTGTGTGTGTGTGTGTGTGTGTGTGTGTGTGTGTGTGTGTGTGTGTGTGTGTGTGTGTGTGTGTGTGTGTGTTTATTTTTTGTAATAACATTTACATAATAGTCCCTTCAATTAACTAATTAGATCTTAACGATGCTCGTTGCTACACATATGTTATCTTATTGTTTAAATAGAAAACACACACACACACATGATCACACTCAACCTGTACAATACATGGATGGACACAAAGTACAGTAACACACACTTAAAGGTTTATTGTGTTAGAATCATGTGAAATGAATCTATGTGCAGATATTTATTATAAAACAATCCTAGTGATGACGAGTGTGTTTCATCTAAATTGTACAAATTGTTCTTTTCTTTTACCTGAGAATGGGTTTCTTTTTTATTTAAATACTTTATAATCAAATACTTTATATTTAAATACTTTATATTTGCTTCAGGAGCGGCTTCTCTCTACGGAGGCCGCCATGTTTTTTGTACAGTAGCCCAGCCTGGACAAACTTAACCCTTGTGAGTTTTTATGACACCTGAAGCCTGCCACAGTTTCTCTTTCATGTTTGCAAGGGGAGGGTGAGGTTAAAGGTTGTTCAGCTGCAACATGACACTTCACCACTAGATGTCACTAAATCCCACACACACCCTGTGCGATACTTACACACACGCGTAAACCTATAACCCACAATCTGTTGTATCCGTGAACTTCAGTCGTAAATACATTTCGTCACATGCGTAGCGCCGCTTATCTGTATTGTATCTGTTTAATAATTAACTTCTATATCAGTCCACCTGGTATTACAGTGAAAAATGGTAAATCAATTATAGTTTGGACCTGATTTCATTGGTAAGGAGCCACGGAGGTCACAGTGTGTTGAATCTGTTCCATATCCAGCCCTGTGAAGACATGCAGGTTAGATTCTTCACAACAAAGGCCTCCTCTTCAGATGGAGGTTGTTTAATCCTTCCTCTCTATAAGAGCATCTTGTACACAGAACAGATCTGTTGAAGGGGAAGAAGCCCTAACCAGCGTATGACTGGACTGGAACTGGAGCTAATAAACAAACTGCAGTGAGTGACGCACTCGGGTCGTTTTCATTTGGAGTTGATCCTGGAGCTCAGCCCCTCAGCCCCAGTGTTTCCATGACAGTGGTGGGATGTCAGGATGAGTATTTGGAGTTGTCGGACAGGGTGGGATCATCCCTCCCTCTCTCTCTCTCTCTCTCTCTCTCTTTTATAAAATCACTCACCGCTGGGAAACACTAACCTAAGTGATAGCAGCACTCGGGGAGTTCTGGTGATTTACTTACAAACAGTAACGGCACCCACACGTTACACCCATGTGTGTGGTTGCTGCTCATCCAGTTTCCAAACCCTGGTGATTGATCTGCAGCTGCAGCAACCTCCTCAGATTTTGGAAACCTGGCGATGGGGATTTGTGCTCCCGTTCAGCTGTAAGAGCATTAGTGAGGTTTGCAATGAATGTTGGACAACAAGGCCCGGTTCACAGTCAGGTTCCTGGTTTCCTCACAGAGGGGCTGGAGGTCAGCCTGTGTGCCAGTGAAGTTCAAATGCCAAACAGGATCTGATAGCAGCTTCCCGAAGAGGATGACCTATCGCTCCTCTGCTTTATGTCGTGTGTTTTGAATTATTGATTGGACTGGGTCAGCTATTTGATGCTACTGCTTTTTTATTGTTTAAATAAATGACACAAAAGAATCTGCAGGTGAATCCATATTGGAAATAGAGAGATTTCTGTTTTATCAGGTTAATTCTGTCAGATAATCTCTTCTCCCTGTACTTTGAAATTAAAGTAGTACATTTTAAGCATTTTTCTATTTACTATAATCCTGATCAGTGGTGAGGTCTCTAATTTTTAAAAGATGTGAATATAGTGAATCAGTGAAAGTGAATTGACTCAGTCCTGTTTTCTCTCTGCTCCTCTAGGGCTCTCCAGGCCAAACACCACGGACAGACATGGATCTCTGAGCTGCTCTGTTCCATCCATCTCCATTTGCTGCCTTGCCTTCTGCTTTCCTAAACCACCTCCTCTGCCCCTGCTGAAGCGGTTTGGCTCAGACTCCTTCCAGAGAAGAAGAGGGGGGGAAAAACAAACCCAAGTGGGAGGGCGTAGTAAACTTTCCCCAGCTGCTGTGCAGACACACACATGCTGCATTACTGCCATTCCCCAAGCCCTGCTCCATCCATCCCTAGGGCACGGCCACTAGCCTGCTAGCGAGCTAGCGCTTGGCACCAAAAGAAGGACTGTCCTCGGGTGTAAAGAAAAATACAAACAGGCTGTGTACACTTGGCCCTTCCTTTCTTTCTCCCTTTGCCAGTGAGCCAGGCACATTCCCACCAACTGGGACTCCTTTAGTCTATCTGTCATTCCCGCTGCTCCGAGCAGTGGAGGATTGTGAGTCGCCAGCCAGTCGGTCATTCGGTCGTTCAGCGCGGCGGACTGAGGAAGCCGCAGGGGTTATTTAATCCGAGGCCAGGATGACGGAGCCCAGCATGGAGCACTGCCTGGTCCTGGTCCTGCAGAAGGATGTGGGCCGGCGGCTGCAGGTGGGACAGGAGATCTTAGATTACATTTTGGACAAGGAGAAGTCTCACGACCTGGAGGAGGATCAGACGGCGCTGGACAAGATGGTGGACGGCATCGCCAGCTCCTGGGTCAACTCCAGCCACTTTAAGGTAAACAGTGACCTCACTGCTGCAAAAATACATTTTATGATTTCATATTTATATTTTATTCTCAACAAATGCACTGCACCCAGGCATCTCTGCTCCTTTCTATCCTTAATTAACAAGTGATTTCCCACCCACGGAGATGTTCTGCATATCGTGGACTAATTTCATATCCCTTAGAGGTTAACGCTTCACAGTTCCTTGATGGTTCAGAGGTCTCATTTGAAAGGCTCATTAGACCAGGTCTGTTTTCCCTGGTTCAAATGGGGATGAACATTAACAGTTTGTCTCTACACATAAAGATGATATACTAGTGTAGTATAATTCAGCACCTGCTCGGCTGCAGCACAAGTTGTCGCACAGTTTTGTGTTTGAACAGCGCTTCCGTCTCATTGTGCAGACGTATAAAGGGCCTGTTCTCGTTTGTTTAGGTGGGATTTTCAGTTCTTCTGTTTGCTGTGGAGTAAAGCACAGTTCTCTCCCGACAGGCAGAGGCACATAGCATCATTGTTTGGCTCCAGTGGGGCTCACATTCTTCTCTTCTGATTGTGCTTTATTTCAGAGTTCAGTGTGGGGCAGAGGTTTATCTGACCCCAGGTCGGGATTACCGTACTTTAGCACTTCTCTCACTATCCAGCCACAAGTTGCTTTTCTCTGCCATAACTGTAAGAACACATTGTTGAACAGAGCCTGGATTTCATGTCGGGATTTGCTTCTGCCTGAACGAACCCAGCCCAGCTCCCTATAAGCCCCTGGTAGAGCAATGATGAGGAACGGTTTTACTTTCTCCTACTGTCTCTGCAGTTCTGTGCTGCTAAGTTTTGCCTGGATTGCGCTTTCTGCTTTCTGCAAATGACCACGTTTGTTAGTCTCCTGTGTTTTTGCTCTGGCTCATACCGGAGAGAGCTGGTGATGAGAGGCCAGGGAGAGTTTCAAAGCAGGCGAGAGGAGGTTTAATTGGATCTGGCCTGGTTAGGGCTCAGATGAAGGGGAACTGGGAGGCCAGAGCTTGCAGATATGCAACATATACAGATTCCTGCTGTAAGCACTGGGGATACATGGTTTGTTTTGTATTGTCTTGGCTTGTAGTCTTTCACCCTTTAAAACCTGGTAAAGCTGTGTCCTCTTTTCTTGGGGCACACAAAAACATCTCTACTTTTTTGAATGGCACTATTTTGTGGTGTTAGTTAACCAATAAGAGGCATTATCCTCAGTCCAGGCCAATCCGATCACTGGGTAACTAATGTGGAAACTATGTAGTTTGAGAGCGAGAAAGAGAGAGGGAGAGATAGGGAGAGAGAGAAACGGAGGGGGTGATGGATTCATTTGCCATAAATGGATATTTGTTTTGAGGGGGGGAACTGTTTGAAGAAGGAGCTTTACGGTCTGTCAACCTCTCCTCACCTTCGCTTCAGTGTGCGTCCAGTACAACAGTGTGTGTTTTCTTTTGCCACACACTTCTTGCGTTGATATAACAAACACAATAGTGTCGAGCTGCCTTTGTGTAGCTGAAGAAACACAATCCTTCACTGTGCTCTTATATCCAGAACTGGAAACGGGTTATGAATCATCTTAAGTAAACAATACTTCTCAGTATGCAAAGCAGAAAGAACAATTTTAGCATTTCTCTGGAACAAAATGAAATTGTGCACAGTGACATTAGCATAGTATCTCTCAGCTGTTTGTCTGAACATAACAGACAGTGGTACCATGGTTACTACAAGAAGAGTCACAAGCAGAGAATGGGGGGGCAGTTTGCACGTTGTCTTCTGAAAGTTTAAGGATCAAACAACGCTGAAGTTCAAATAATTACTTGAACAGTACATTATTAATCTCCGTGTTTTCCCATAGTCTACGGAAATCTTACGCTCTCGTGGTGTTATCTAATATCAAAGATGACACTGTCAAATGTTATCCTTTGTTTGGCGGAATTCCAAACTGAATTCGAACAGGTAATTAAAGCGAGGAGTTTGTAATCTGAGAGAAGTTAGCGAGAGCAGGTTTCACTCGCAAAGAAACCGATACAGAAGTTTCACTCTCATCTAGGAGGATTCTCGGGTTCTAGCTCTCAGGTATTTTTCTCCTTACGACCCAGCAGGAGTTCAGTAAGAGCTGAAGCAGCCTCTTGGATCAGAGGTGAAACTTAACCAAGATTTTTCTGTGATTAGCTCGCTAACTTCGTTATCGTCTGCCAACGTCACTGCTTCGGCAGCTGATGACTCCGGTTTAATGAGAGCAAGGGCACTAAACCTTATTTATTGATGTCTATCAGGACTTGAACAAAGAATTGTCCAATGACACCACTTCATAATGTCTTGGATTCTTCTATTATATCCATATTGATGTGTGATGGGACCAGTGGTGTCATGAAAGGAGCAGAACGTGTGGATCACCGATTGCACTGCAGGCCTATTTTGATTGGTTTCTAAATTGAGCAGTTTAATGATTCATGTAAATACAATTTAAGATGGAATGAGTCATGTGAACGGTGGATGTGACAGTTGTCGTTTTTCTATCAGCCATCTCCTTCTGTGAGTCCCGTCCATCTCAGGGTGTGTCAGGCTAACAGCCACCACCCCAACATGCGGCTTCAGCTGCTCAATCAACTCAAAACAAATCTGCGTGTGTCTGATGATCGGCTCATTACGGAGGCGTGGAGCCGCTGAGGAAGCGACAGTGATCGAGGTGCGGCGTGTGTGTCAGAAACAAACTGAACTCTCTCTGAGGGACTCACACACAGATGCAGTTTCAACAGAAAGTTGTGTTTTTGTGTTCCTGCTCATCCTGTATGCACAGTCCTGCCTGACCTGGGTGCCATGTCACACAGAGACCACACCCACCTCAGGATTCACACGGGTGCGGTTTCCCATGAGCCCTTGTGCGATCCAATCGACACACCCCTGGGTCACATGTCTTCTTGTTTGTATCAGTTACCTTTCATCCCGGTTGATGCTGTTTTGTGCCGTTATCTGAGCCTAATACAGGAAGCACGACTCTAACTTAAACTTAAACTCACTATGCCAACAGCAAAGATGGTGGATTCAACGAAGTAATCCCATCACACACCCTGGAATGCTAGTCAGGCAAATAAAGAAATAAGGCCCGTTAAAAGCATCTATTAAACCACCTTTTCCACTGGTCAAAAACAACCACTAACACCCACTAACATCTGGCTTTCGTCTGCAATGGGAATGGATTCAATCGGCATTCACTTCCTGGTTGAATTACTGTGTAGTAGACGCAGCGTTTTATCGGCTCCGCCTCTGAAACACAATAAGCTAATTTGTCAAGACATGAAAACAAAAAATGATATTCCTCTATGCCAATGGTAAAGGAGTTAATTAGCTTTTTAGTTCAGAATCTCCTGCTGCGTTGTTCATGTGTGAAAGACAACCGCTGGAGAAAGTCTGGACCCAACTCTCCGGACATCCTCCAGAGGTCATGTCTGGAAACGGCTATTTATCTGATGGACATGTCCCCTCAAACGTTCCTGTGCAGTAGGAATCAGTGCTGTCAGATTTAGTGCCATGTTTAACTCACAATGCTGCCGGACCACGAAACAGCCGTTAACAAACAAATTAGCATCTCATCCCTCTTTGTTCCCACCTCCCTGTTTCTAGGAGCCCGGCTCGGCTCCTGTCAGTAACCATCCATCACGTCACCTCCTCCCGCCATCGTTTCCCTCTCCACCTCTCCCTCTGCAGAGCCGAGCCTTAGAGCCGAGCTGGTTTACTATCTGAATCGATTCAGGCTGGCAGGACCGGAGCACTGACGTGATGGCTCAGACAACCTGGTGCCACCTGTGATGCTGTTCAGCCATGTCTGGCCTCAGCAGACCACAGGGGAGACATCCACAGTATCAGCACTGATGTAGTATTCAGTGTTCACTCAATAACCCATTTTAGAAATACTTTAAATATTTTATATAAAGGGTAGGCCTAACAACAAAGGACGTCTATAACATGATCCATTTACAGTTCTTTTAATTGAAGCACTGAGTTTCATGTGATTAGAGCTGAACTGTTTTTGGCAACAAACCGATTAATTGATCAATTTAAAGATATTTAATTACTATTAGTACGATGGAAGAATTGTTTCATTCATCTTTCAAACGAAAACAGTGAAACAATACTAACTGTCCTGATTCCAGCCCATCAGATGAGAGGACTTCCTGCTTTTCTCTTACAAACAATATAACTGAAAACAAAATAGTTTTTCCGCTTTTGGTAGAAAACCCAGTTTCTCCGAGGATGTGATTTGATGTGATGTGTTTTGGATGCTGCCATTGGCTGCAGCCGGACATGTGATCCACTCTCAGGCCTTGGAAACTAACCCACTGTGGCACACTGCAGTAAGTGGCTTGTGGTGGCAAACACCAGCAAAGCAAAGAGAGGCTGGACAGAGAAGTCGTGGCCTTTTGTTTGTGTCAGGATGTTGTGTGTGTGTGTGTGTGGCCTGGTGGGGGGGGGGGGGGGGGGAATGACCAGCTGACGTCATCGAGGACCGGTCAGACGAGAAGACGTAATGAGTCCCGACACCGAGGCAGGCTAAACGCTCGGGTGCAGCTGAATGACACCGCTTCGAAGCCGTGTTCCTAAAAGGCTGCTTCTGTTGGCCTGCAGTGGAATCGAACGTCTCCACAGGATATTGTTCAGCAAATAATGTGTCCTGTTAGGGCCAGAGAGCCATTTCCCTCTGGCAACATTTAAAGTGCTTGCATTTGTGAGCCGCAGGAGAAATGTGGCTATAAAGCTGTTTTCAGACGTGCTTTCTGGAAAAGGTCTCGGAAATTTGATTTTCCAGCATCAACGCATGTTATTTTCCTCCTGCACTTCACAGGTCACACTCTTCATGTGGCCTGTAACACAAATGCTGGAATGATTTTATGGTGATTGAATGATCTACTGCACACAGAGACCAGTTGGAACAGAAGGGGACTCTGCTGGCAAAACAATTGCGACCTTTGACCCAAGTTATCTTTGTGCTAATCAACCTTGAGCAGCTGAAGTTGTGTGTACACTACACACAACACACAAACATACTGACACTTGTGTATACCAAACCCACCTACTGTGATTCACTGTAAACTGGGCTCCACTGATGGTTTGGCAGAGTTGGATGATATCTTGTATGTGACACTTTTCACACATTATCAGTTACAGCTCATTTGCATCGACCACCCTTGTACATAAGATAAACCTCAAGGTCCCCCCCCCCCCCAGCCTGAAGGGGGACTTTGGATCCTTGGCAGGGTCCCAGGTTAAATGTTAATCCTAAACCTTGTTGACTTTGTGAACCCTGGTCGAGCGGCGTAGAGATTTGTGCAGTGCTTAGAGTAAAAGCTGGAACACACAACAGTCTGCTATCGCCTCTAACAGGACAAATATTAAAAGGGGTTGGTAATGAGCTGCGTTGAACGTTGTGTTCATTAAAACACAACAAACTAAATCATCATTATATTACAAGTACTAGGATTTTGCTGGGAGGCAAAGGCGGCACAGCATTTGAAGGACGCGGCTACGTCTCAATTATCTGAGCAGAATCCCCCCAAATAGTTCAAACTTCATTAGCTCAAATCTCCTTTAATATATTTAGCGACAGCATTTTGTAAAAGAGGAGTTGTTTGTTTGTTAACATCACTGCCAAATGCATTGTCACCAACCAGCAACAGTAAGTCCCCTCTGGTTAAGATGACCTCCCATCGCTGTCAGGGAAATTCTGACCCAGTAATCTGCTCTTATTTAATCTGCTCAACTCGAGGCTTTTTCCCTTTTCCCTCTTCCCTCACTTATGTGTTTCCCTGAATGACTCAATACACATTTGATCAGGTTTCATCCGTTTCATTTGATGCATGTCATCTGTTTGCATGTCATTTTTCTTATTTGTCAGTAAATCCACATTTTGTGTGAGCTGAGCGAGATGCCGGTCTCCCTAAATCCTTCCTCTGGAGGTAAATTGAATTCAGCAGCAGTGGGTTGGTAGTTAATGAGCTTGACTGTCTGGCAGATGGAGAGAGGACATAGACCACTGGGACTGTTGAGGGGGGGTTCGTCTGTCTGTTGCCAGTTGGAACCTTTCATCACAGCACACTGAGAGATGAGGCAGGGGCCAGTAACTGTGATCACTGCCTCACTGGGGCCAGAACAGGCAGCAGCGTATGAGGAGAGGATATTTGGGAGCTGCTGTATATGTATACAAATATGTATACGTATATGAGGAGTTTTTGTATATCTTCAGACCATACCTGTCTGTTTTAATCTGGCATTAAAATCAGAAAAGAAGAGTCACTTGTTTTGATCCATTAAAATAAACTAAAAAAGAGAGAGTAGATTAATTTGGAATCAAAGCTGATTTTGGAACAGCAGCAAACTCAGCCGACAGAGGAAAGTTATGCTTTGTCAAAGTAATATTGTGTAATACAAATTGAATTTGAGTTAATTAAACTCACTGCATCAAAGAAGTGATTATACAAGTTAAAGCACATTGGGCCTGGATATAGCTCCGTGAAATCAGAACGACTGACTAATTATAACACGGAACTAATTTGTCCTGCTGACAAAACTCTAAAATTACAATAATAAAATATCCAGGACACTATGAGACTTAGTTCTGTTCTCATATTATTCAGAATTAAAGCTATAAAATCCACATGAAGTGAATGATTGTTAGAAAGTACACGAATGACACAGAGGTTAGTTTGTTTCTGTTTCCAAAAAGCAAGATTATGGGTATAAGCAGATGGATGTGGATGTCACAGGCAGGACTTTCCATCCCTGAAAAATGTCCCGAAGAGAGAGGAAACCACAGTTTAATGCTCATATTCATGATGGTAGAGTCCGTCTCCCAGGCCGAGGAAATGTCTAACGTGAGGTTAATAGAGCCCTGTGTGTTTGTGTGTGTTTGTGTGTGTTTGTGTGTGTTTGTGTGTACACTGTGTGCCTGACTAAAAGAAAACCTGCAGGGGTTAATCAGCTGAGCAGAGAGAGAGTTTGTGTTTTATTCCAGTCAGAACACTGGCCCTGATTGTGCATTTTCTTGCATATCAGATGACCTCTATTTTGCAAGAAATATTGACACGTTAATGCACCTCTCTCTGTGTGTGAAGACGTATCTACACGTCCGTCTTATATCTCCTGCACGTTGTTCCGTGGACATTTCCAGACAGACTAAAAATCCATAAATACACATTCTCCCTCTCTCCATCACTTGGTTTTCATTTGAACTCTCTCACCCCCTCAGCTCTTCCACTGTCTGACTGCAATGTCATTCTGTCATACATTGTTAAGCTCCTACAGGGAGTTATACAGACAGACAGACAGACAGCCAACAAATCTCTTAAAATGAAACCTGTAGGCCTCGGATTCAAGCCTATAAGAGAGTCCTTCAATGGCTGCTAAGCATTGCTCTTAATGGTGCTAACTTTGTGGTTATTTCTTCAGGCCTCCCTCTCGTTCCATGCCTGCTGTGTTTCAGCGACCTGTCACTGAGCCCCGAGACTTTGATGTTGTCGCTGCAGCTTCCTTTCCTCTGCTGTTGTAACCAGACACGCTGCTTCATGGCAGATAACCGCAGCCTCTCCTTAAGCAACAGGATGACATCACGAGTGGTGCAGCATCCAGTCAGTCCTGCCCCGGCGGAAAGTGACTCTCGCTTGTCCCCTCCCCGAGCAGCTGGCTTGACTTTCAACTCTTCAGTGCAACAATGACTAGTCCTCTGTCATCTGCTCCTGGCAAAATCAGTGCTTTCTGATGAAGGCAGGTCACAGACTGGTCAGTGAGACAGTGATTTATGGTAGATGAAAGCTTTCTGCGTATAAGATCCTTGCATTTGAGATCTTATACTTCAGAGTCAGATGCCAAATTATAAATCCTGAGGTTATCACAGTCCTGTCACATCAGCAGCTGTTTTCTCATTCATTGATGTTCACTTAAAAGCAGAGATATGTTCAAGTTATTAAGTTGGAAGGAATGTATTGTCATTGAAATGATCGGGTACAATTGTCAGTCTTAACAACACATACAGGCTCAAGTAGCCAAGAGGATCTATATGTGTTTTACATTTTATATCTATTTAAAGGAAATCACATATTTCTACATCAATCAGTAAAGTGTGCTTGCTTGACACCAGCCTGGGAACTACTTGGCTCTTACATAAGACAACCACCCCCATAACAATTGGTATAATCCTGGGATTATACTCTGTGGAGTCACATTCTGAGGAGTTTCTCATCCAGGCAGTTTTCTTTTGATCATCTCTCCTCCACGTCAGCCGAGTGGAGCACAAACACCCGCATCACGTTATCAGCTCGGCCATTTGTTCTGCTGACTCGGCAGGAAGGAAGCTGTGGAGTGGATTGTACGGCTAATGTGCTCCGTCATGGTCTGACTAGGTGCCGGGGAAGTGTGCTGTGTCAGGGCCAACACAGTGAACCGTACAATACAGTAGCTTCCTTTTGAAAATATGCCACGAGGCAGATGAAAGCCCAGTGTTTCATACAGCATCACAGAGGTCACTGAGTTCACTTTGGCATTGAAATGCAACGTCACACTTAAAGTAGCTTAGCTCTCATGGTAGCTAGCAGTCCACAGATTGCTAAATTCAAAATTGATTAGTATAATAAGAGAGAAATCCAGTTAATATGATGTAGAAAAGGCCTCTAGTTTGTCATTTTGCGGTGTTCTTATCCCTAAGTCACTGGGCTGAAGGGGAAATGCTGTCGGGCTGTAACAACACATGTAGTGATGAATGCTGCCTCGATCACAAGCCTGTGCTGACGAGCTGCTGATGCCGTAAGAGGAGGATATTATTATCACACTGACAAGCAGCACTCGGCACAAATAGTGTGTCAGATTGTCCTCATATCAGCAACCTTCTCACAAGTCAATCAATCAGGTTTTATTTGCATAGTGCCACATCCTCTGTGCTTAACCCTCAACAGGAGGAAGGACAAACTGCCAGGAATAACCCGACTAACAGGGGGAAACCTCAGAGAGACACGTGTGAGGGATAACTGGAGTTTTTCCGATGTGGTTGCCGCTAGTTCTGAATTGCAAGTCGTCAAAACATGAATGTCCTCCTCACAGGTAGTGACTGTTCTCCAAGCTGTGCCTCAGGTTGTCCATTCGAATCTGACCACGTGACTCCAGCACTGTCACAATACTTTCTTCTATTTAAGACTGTCTTTATGGTTAGTTCATGTTCATACGTTATCTGGCAGTCATATTCATGTGGATGCTGTTGGACCCCTGCTGGATTATCTGAAATGGTACTTGACTTCTATTTGTGCCAGTAAAAGACTGGTCCACTCTGGCCTTTACCAGCCACAACAAAACTACTCCACTCATCTGTTGTTGTTTTGCTTTGGGCAGCGTCACCATGACCTCCTGAGTCAGCGTCTCTCTCTGCCTCCATGTCCACTTCGCTCTGGTTTCCCCGGTTGTTTGCTGCCACCTTAATTTAGACAGTTGTCCACCAACAGAGTGATGTCCTCCTCTATCCTGTCATGGAGGTACAGTACATGTGTGACACCCTCAGATTCTGCTCCTCAGTCCAAACAAACAGCAACAAGCCGTTGGCCACAACTGTTCTGTTTGTGTTTCATCCCATTTGCCTATTTCCTGAGGTGTTGTGTTTGTCTGCACATAGTCTCAAGTGCAAGTATAAAAGAGAAAGGCGTCACAGTGGTCACACGCAACCACCAATCCATCAAGCATAACCTCAGCTTAACGCGTCCTCAATAGGGTTGCAAAATTCCGGGAATATTCAATGTTGGAAACTTTCCATGGGAATTAACGGGAATATACGGGAATATACGGGAATTAAGGGGAATAAACGGGAATATACGGGAATTGACGGGAATAAACTGGAAATGTTGTGGGTAATTTATACTAACAGTATTTACCTTGTCATATACAGACATAAATATAAACATTATGTTTTGGCTGATTTGAGCCCTGAGGAAACTTTGGGCACTTGACTATATGCTTCTGCATCGTTGTGTCATTCTTAACATAGGTCTTTGCACAGTATTTGCAAATGTACACAGCCTTTCCTTCTACATTGGATGAGGTGATATGTCTCCACACATGAGAGAGTGCACGTGGCATTGTTCTGTAGAATAAGATGAGAAAAAAATTACTAGTTACTAGTCCTGCACACTACAGCAGGCCTCAACAGCTCTGCTGTAGAGTGAAGGATGCTGGGAGTTATCTGTGCATGTGATGGAAGAATGCACAGTGGAGGGTTGAAACTCAACGTGCAGCGTGTGCTGCATTCCATACATCTTTAAAATAGAGTTTTGAATGATGTTTTTATTGCTCAGCGTTTAATTTGCGTAGTTGTTTTTTTTCAAAATTCCCGACCTAAACTTCCCATGGAAAGTTTCCGGAAATTTACCGGAAACTTTCCGCCCCTTTGCAACCCTAGTCCTCAATACTTCTCAAGATATCTGGGAAGCACGTGGCCACATTCTCTTTCCCTGTGTCCCGGGCTTCATACTGAGGATCGTCCGCTAGGCGGACGTCCTCTGAACAGATACAGCTCTTCCATCAATAACATTTTAACACTGATTTGTTTGTGGCCGTCCACCAGAATATCAACACTGACCACCACATGTTTGTTGATACTTATCTTAAAATTGATAAAATCTGTCTTCATGGTCGAGCTTCTCGCAGCTAATTGATTCCCTCAGCGCCTCCTGACTCCTTTCTCTCTCCCTCTTGCTCTTTCACTCGTTCCAAAACACAGACACACACACAAACACATTGACAGCAGACACATCTGTATCTTGAACTGAAAACAACTTGTTAGTTTGTACTGAGCTCTTGAAAACACACCAAAGGGCACACAAGGCTTAATACAACACTTTTCCAAGAGAAATTTTCAATTGCTGACCTGTCAAATTGTTCCACTGATAAAAGATGACACAGTATCTTGTGTTTCTCACTTTTTTCCTTTCCTCGGAGGGTGGTCACTTGCTGCTGGGTTTGCTGCTGCTGCTGTTTATAGTTCTGTGCCTGTGGCGAACAGGACTCATGAGCACCTCAGCTCACGTCACTGCCTCTCCCGTGGTCGACCACATCTCCACCTCCAGGACACACAGCTGGAGACTGGAAAATTCGGCAAAGCACGGCCCTCTTTGTTTACATTCAGGGTTTTCCTCCCCTGATGTATGTAATGTGGAGCGTCAAGACTTTATTAACTGTGACATTCATGCAGTTGTGTTTCTTTGTGTTTGAACATCTCCACCTGATTGGATATTGTGTGTTTTCTGCCTGTTTGAGATTTGAATCGTCCCTAAGTTAACTTTCTTGGTACTTCTATGTGTTTCTCAGCAATCACTCTTTTGCAGGAAAACATTGTTGCTAACACAGAGGTTGCCAATGCAGCACCAACTGCAAATATGTGTCTATATTTGGTTCTTCTAGTGAGTCTGTCTACTTGTCTCTGAGACCATTTGGGAAGAAACTGAGCTTTTTCTCCTGAGTTATTCCAAAAATCTTGCAAGCTTGGAAAATGTAAACAAATACTCTGAATGAATGGGACTTGAAAAGTGTGATGCAGACTGGTTATATGATTGATATTACTTAAATTCTCACCTGCCAACATGATTTATGATGTGTACTTGTAATGCAACCCAAGAGCTGTCAAATATAAAATTGGGACATGAGTGCTCCCAGTCTTTTATTAACAGTCTTTTGAGGACAGCAAACTTATATGATGCCGTCCTTCGACTCTTTGACTCTATTGTTTCCTACACTTGGCCTCAGGGGACTCTAACGACTATCATTACAACATTCAGGAGCACTAATAAATCCCTAAACCCCCCCAAGCCACTGCACTGTGCAGCTGTGCATGTGATCAGGTCAACTGGCCTTTAATGCAAGGTGCAGTGTTGCAAGTCCAGTTGCCATTGATTCAGCCCGGCTTGGATAAACATGACCTGGACAACCGAGTCTTCACAGATATTGTTTTTTTTCTAGGCTAAGTGTTGAGAAAGCCAGTGCTCTCTCTCTCAGACCACTCCCCCTTTTTTGTGTGACCGCAGCAAGTTCTTCTATTTGAAAATCTCTGTATCATCGCTGTAGCTCCTGTTCAGGCAACCAATCATGTTGCTTGTGGTGCTGCTCTGTGTGTCCCAACCTGTGTGACAGAAATGATCAGCACAGAGACAGAAAAGCCCTTATGTGGGAGCAGATTGGCCAGACGCTGAATGCTGCTGTGCTTCTATCACCGTACATGTCTTAAACACGACTTCTTTATTTATTTTTTTTAAACATATATTTATTGTTTTTATATAGTTTTATACATTTACATCAATTTACATACATACAAGAACCTTCCCCAACCTGAACATATGGCAGCATAAATGGAAATAAATAATACAAAAGTCACAGAAATTGCTAAGATATGATTACAACATAAATTCAAGTACAAAAAATTACAATGAAAATACTAATTTTGTTTAAACTAAATTAAAACAAAATTAAATATATATACAAGTAAAATAGAATACAGTCACTAACAAGAAACAGAGCACAGCACACATTCCTCACGACTTCTTGCTCGATGGCTGTCAAACCGAGCAGACACAAAAAGCTTATCCATGCTAAGTGTGAGGTCAAGCATTGTCTGGCTTTAGGTCGTGTTGAATAAACAAGGTCAAACAAATGGTAATAAAAAGCAAAAGAGAAACACTTGTCTATCATAGAAGGCAGGTGGCAACAACACAAAACCCACGTGCAGCTCTTTTGTTTTTGATTCCCTGGAATGATGAGTTATCCGGTGCTGTGGAAACGCTGAATGGACACACACTTACCAGATGGCCTTTTGAATATCATGGTTATCAAGAGAAAAAGCTTTAAGGAGAAGTGACAGTTGTTTGACAGAGTTATCTTGGGTAACTTTCTCAAATCCAGCAACAAGCCAGACGGAGCCGGAAACAATTGCTTGAATATTTTGAACCTGACACGCAGGCCAGACCAGAGGTTATCAAATGTAACCTGAAACTTCCTATTATAATATAGCTATTCAGTGATGTCCCTACATTCATGATAGTGAAGCTTAATTACAAACAACAAAAATGAAATGTATTTGAAGGAAGGAAGGAAAGAGAGAGAAAGAGATGAATTAGTATCAGTTGCAGAATGTCTGGAGGATGAAATTCTTGTTTTACGGCTTTCACAGCAGCGTCGTCTCTGGAGGAAGTGAACTGTAAAAGACTGATTGTGCCTGTGTGTGCTTGTGTGTGTGTGTGTGTGTGTGTGTGTGTGTGTCTCACTTGGTGCTATATGCATCCCTGCATCAGTGTGTGTGAACTGTGTTCCTGCTGTTGGGTCTTTTCCATAATGAGGGTTTGCTGTACATTCCAGCGAGCCGGGGGTCTGCCTGAGCGCTGCTGGATAAAGCTGAGTCACTGTGTGGTCACTGCTGGCTAATGGCACCTCAGCGATATGATAACAGTCTTGCTGCTGTCTCCCAGTCGTGGCATAACATTGAAATTACTCATCCCATTGCTGCTGGGGGATCCAGAGCATGTTAGAAATTGTTTGGATGTGCCCATCCCAGTCTGTATGAGGCCGTGCTGACACTGGGAAGCTTGCAGCGTTCATCTATGAAAGAAGTTATTTACATTTTTACACAATTTACTTTGTAGTTTAAAACATCGTCAAGTATAAACATCTAATTTGAAGGTATGACATGAAAAGCTCTAGGAAAATGAAGTCCCCAGAGTTGTTTGGTTTCATAATCGTAGAATAAGCAGTATTCTCTGCTCGGTGACACTTGAAACCATGACTGACCTTTCTCACTCTTCCTCTGTTTGCTGTGCACCGACATTAAAATTGACAAAGCACCGGTGAAACCAATTCAATTAACGATAGTTCAGTTCTTTCCAGGAAGTCACAGCAGGACTATTTATTGGATTCATGCGTCCTTTCCACTGTTTGTGCTTTATCTCTCAGCGTGTCAATCTGTTTAGCAAGGCAGAGATATTATTGGCTCCCAGGCTCTCGAATTACCTCTAGCAAGGACATTATGCTTTCACCAGCAGTGTGTTGTGTCCTGTTGTTGATTTGTCAGATGGATTACACAAACAATACTGATGTGATTTGCACCAAACTTGGTGGTGGATGGAGTCATGAAGGAGAACCCATGACATCCTGGTGTGGATCCAGGATAGTTTTCACTTTCCCTCACATTTCTGGATTATTTCTGGTGTTGAAATCTATGAATTTGTTATTAGTTCTGCATTCTATTGATCATTCTAGTTTAAGCTGCATGTACATGAAACGATACCTGAATTATTAGCTTTGTACTGTAGCCAATATCCACAAACACGTCTCATCTTGTTCAGCGGCTTGGAAATCATGCTGTCAACAAACATTCACCGGGAAAAAGTGCACGTCCTCTGTCACTGTGCAGGATAGATGAGTGATAAACAGATTAGTAAAACCATATCTGCAAACGTCAGCACCTGTGAGTTTGGATGCAGAATTATTTGGTCCTGTTTCATCGGTGCAACAACAAACAAACTGCACAGTGAAATATTGTCTTGGAAGCTTCAGAACAGCTTTTAGTGTCATAGGAGTTGCACTTGACAATAAACTTGGTCCAGACAAAGCCCTGGTTTTATGGAAATGTCCATAAAGCAGAATCCTGTTTGTGTTATGCAACAGGGGGGGGGGCCGGGATGGAGAGCCAGGTTTGCTGCATAATTACATGGCACTTTGTAATAAACTGCAGCTTTGGGCTTTGTGTATCACAGACTCATTTTAGAGTCTTGCTCAGCATATTTATTTACCTATTTGCATTTACATTTGTAAACAGTTCACTAGCATAATTTGGGATTGAGGGTGAAGTGTGTGTGTCTGTGTGTAGCTCCACTCCCTGTAGAAGAAGGTCAACATACCCAGGGGTTGTCTTGACTTAGAGGGAATAGTTGACAGCAATGTTTTCCTGTGTGAGCTTGCCTTTCTCTTTATACATCTTGTGTAGTCTCTGGATAACGTGTGTGTGTGTGTGTGTTTGTGTGTCTGTCTGTCTGGTGTTTCCACTGGTAATGAGATGACAGGCTCGGAAGTGAGGGAAGAAACAAGGGAGAAATCCTTGATTTAATTTAAAGGCTTACTCACATCAGAGGCAGATGGAGGCTGGAGTCTGCTGGTTTCAGAGCAGGTGTCAGGAACAGACCAATGTGTTTAAAAGTGAAGGGTTGTGATCTTGTGATGTTTGTGCGTTTGCTTTATCAGAGGTTGCTCACTGACTTATTCATTTGGAATAATAAATTCCCTCTGCAAGTTCTTTTCAAAGTAAAATCTGTAAAACAACACAATGTTTGCCTCTGTCCAGTAGGATGATTAGTTGCTGGATGCAGGACTGGAAAATGGGGCTTGTAAACATTCTAAGCCACTAGTCCAAGTTCTGAACATTTACCACATCTTATTTCACCATCATATTTTCAAGTGTCTTTCAGTAGAAACCTGCTCCAAAAGGAAGTATCAGAGGTGTCATGTGGAGTCAGACAACACACAAACACACGAGTGAGACCATTGTGTTGCTGCTGCACAGACTTTCACTGCACTGCCATGACGTCACCAGCAGAAGGAGGCTCTGCAGGCCGTAGATAAACTGTTTGTTCACCATCATCACAACCAAAGATAATACGCAAGAACATAACTGCTGTCATGATTACATTCTGGAGTTGTCCACTTGACCACAGACTGTCTGGGAGCTTTGTAAACTGCAGCATTTCAACGTCTGATAAACATTTAAATGCATTTATCCACCACTGCAGCTCATTTTATTTTATGGTCCTTCTTCTGTCCAAATAGCCACTTAATGAAAATCCTGACTCTGGAAGAACAAACTATTTAAAGAAGTGATCTTTGTGAATATGTTATCAAGGTGCGAACACATTGTTAGCACCTTGTTCACATGATGCTTGAAAGAGTTTGTACCAGTTTTCCCCAAAGCTTATCAAACTTGCATAGTTAAACCGCTCATAAAAAGTGAGTCACACTCACCTTTCTTTCCAGAATATTCTGGTTTGAAGAAAACAGTAAAGCTGCACTGAAGAAGCCAGTTACCAAGCTACACAGGTTTTAAAAGGTTTGCTCTTGGAAAGCTTTACGCTGTGGGTTGGTAGATTTCTGTGCTCGAAAAAAAGCAGGCATAATAAGAGACTGAAAAGTGCTTTATCTTTATGTTTTTCCATGAAGCCTTTTGTTTACTGTCATGTACCATGTATGAAACCAGTTTCACCACAAACTGGGCCACAGAGGTGACACATTTCAGATGTTAAAAGTGAAGGATTGATCCAATTTAATTGTCAGTATCTGCTCAGATCGAGTTGTGCTCAAATAGACATATTCTAGTCAGGAGGGGGGAGTGGTCCTGAGTCCTGAGCCTGTCGGGTATAGGGAGATTTAGGAATTGGGATTTAGGAAACGTCTCTTGGATTTGCTGCACAGAGCTTTGGGGGTGGGGGGTGTAGGGGTCCCTGTGTGTGTTGTTTTTTCATCAAAATGTGGGTGACAGCAAAATGAAGTTGACCATCTGTCTACAAAGGATTAGGTCTGTAGCTGACCGGGCCCTCGACACCCAGTGGGAGCCGGCCAGAGAATACACAATGAGCAGATGTCAGTGGACTCCTCAGTAGAAAGGTTCAGCGTCTTTAAGTGTAAATGCAACCTGTCCCCTGAGGTAAAAGAGAATATTGATTACACAGCAACATGCTTCTGTCCCCTTGTTGTAACACTGGGATTCCACCACCTGCCTTATTTAATGATCAGTGCTTCTTTTTCACTAACCTTTTCTGAGTTTTAGTTTAATTTGCTCCTTGAACTGGAAGTCGTGGTGGTGTGAGTGTTGTTATGCTGTGAGCTATTCTCCCTTGACCTTCACTGAGCATGTTAAAGATAGGTACTGCTGGTTAGAAACTGGTGGACAGAGGGTAAACAGTCATGATGTTATAATGGATTATGTAAAGGTTATAGAAGACAAATTCCACTCATTAACAACAGAAGCTTAAAAAATATGAATATTACCCATGGTCCTGTGAGATTTGAATGTACCTTTAAATGCAACTATAATGTATTTGATTTTGAACCAAATCCAAGAATTATCAAGAGTTTAATTGGAATAAATGGTATCTTAATATGACTTACTTACATGTATGGTGTATTGTGTGTCCACTAGGTGGCGCTGCTCGGCTTGGACCTGTTGTCTGCCTTAGTGACGAGGTTACAGGAGCGGTTCAAGGCCCAGGTGGGAACAGGTAAGATGCTTTAGTCTTTCTAAATTTGTGGTACGTGTGTGTTGTATTTACCATCACTGCTCCACATTAGCCTCTTGCCTCATGAAGCCTTTATATTTATACAAACTCCAATTATCACCTTAATTAAAGTTCCTATTTGTCCTTTATACTCAGAGCAATTCGGGTCCTGAATCAGAACAGTTCTGTTTTAATATGAGTTGATTTCATTCTTCTAAGGAAGCGTCTACAACTGCATTAAAAGGAATTTGTAGTAACTTCATGTTAGTCTCCAGATTTCAGGCTACCAGTTCCATTCTGGTGCTTCTCATCCTCTATTAAGTTCACTAATTTGAGGAGAGGCTTACTGATGTTTGCTGATGTCTCTCTCTCTGTCTCTCTCTCAGTCCTGCCCAGCCTCATTGATCGTCTGGGAGATGCCAGAGACCAAGTGAGAGACCAGGACCAAACAGTGCTGCTGAAGATCATGGAGCAAGCTGCCACCCCACAGGTACCGACACATACTCAACAAACATCACTGCTGATATAAATAATAAGATATCTATATTATATGATATTATATGATAGCCTTTAACTTTGTGATGTTTGCTGTTGCAGTACGTATGGGACAGAATGCTCGGAGGCTTCAAACACAAGAACAACAGGACCAGAGAAGGATTGTGCCTTTGCCTCATCTCCACACTGAACACGTGAGACACCTTGATTCCAATCTTTGTCAAACTTCGTCGTTGTCAGTGTGAAGGTCGCAGCTTGGAGGTTGTTGTTGATTCAAGTTACAAAAATAATATTAATAAAAAGGTAACAGGCTAAAAGCAGAGGAGAAGGAGAATATATCTTCCATCTTAGAGTGGGAAGCATCTTCGAAACTGACATGTTTAGATCTGGAGCTCAATATGAAATATGGAATAAACTGTCTGATGTCACTGTATATCTGCTCCATTTGCTCAATTATATGAATCTCTCTCTTCCAGGTATGGAGCTCAAAGCCTGACCCTCAGTAAAATTGTTCCCCACATATGTAATCTTTTGGGGGACCCCAACAGTCAGGTATGTCCAACTATGTTTTCTCTGTACAAACTTTGCCACCGATGTGAGATATATTTCATACTTAGGATTGAAAGACCTCAGAGTCGTTTGTTTAAATGATCTCAGAGGTTTTTGATTAATATGTAATGATTGGTTTGAATGACATGTATTTAAGTTATGAATATTTGTCCTGTCCTCAGGTGCGTGATGGAGCCATGAGCTCCTTGGTGACGATCTACAGACACGTGGGCGAGAGGGTGAGGATGGATCTCAGCAAAAAGGGCCTGCCGCAGTCACGGTACGACAACAGCAGGATGCATGACCACACAAACATCTGTATTCACGGAACAAACATCTGTATACACGTAACAGGGATGTACAGGAGAGAGAGAGAGGAAGATTCCCCCCCATGCTTAGACACAGTCAGCAGCATTCTACACATAGTTCTCCCTCTGGTGGCTGGTCAAAGTATTACAGCTTTAGGAAGACGACCCTTTCCCTTTGTTCTCTGTCTCTCAAGCTGAGCTCAGTCTGTGAAGCCGACTCGTTTCAAGATCTTCTACCTATTGTGATTTTCTTCACATGTGTATTTGGATAATGATACTGAGTCATAAAAAACACACAGCAATTATTTTTTAAATTTGTATTGTAAGTAAGATTCTGTATGATTTGAAAAATATAATGACTTGGTGGATGTCATCACATCAGTTTTCATCTCAGAGGGTCAAAGGTCACATTGGCTATCGAGGTGTAAACATTTCAGATTCACCTTCCATGTTTTCAAGCTTATTTAAAGCATTATTATTATTATTAAGCAACAAAGCTTTGTCTCATCGAACGCAGCTCATATGGTCGATGGTGGAACTGCATGTTTTTATCATAAAGATGGTTGTCAAGCTAATTTGTGTTGTTGTGTCGAACCTCCTGCAGGTTTCAGTCTTTATTTCATATTTACATCAAACTGCAGAAATTACTTTTTACTTGAATCAGCCTCCAGACGAGTGCTAGAATTTCATAGCCTAGATTTGGACAAGCTGTTTTTTTTAATAGAATATTCCACCAAATGTGGAGTAATTACTCTGAGACCATATGTCCCTTCATTTCACCATCACTCCCTCCCCCCCTGCTCTCTCTCTCTCGCTCTCGCTCTCTCTCGCTCTCTCGCTCTGGCCACTGTGCCAGTGAGTCCTCTCTCTGGCAGTTTTGGCTTCTGTCTATTTTGGTCCCAGCCGTCCCTGCTGCACGGAGCAGAGACAGAGCGTCCCACCTCCGAAGTGACGGATGACTTTTTATTTTCAATTCACGTTCTCTCTGTCTGCTTTTACAGGTTGAATGTAATCTTCAGCAAATTCGATGAAGTCCAAAGATCCGGGAACATGATCTCATCTTCTGGCTCAGGTGAGTAACTCCCTCCGTGTGTCATTATTTCACGGTTCTGACTTCTCTTTGCTTCTGACCGTCTGCCTCAGGGATCTTTTGGGGTCTGTCATGAACAAGATAGATCCACAGGATTCAAAAATGGACCAAAATGTGGGAAAAAGTTGCTTTTAAATCCACTGTAGAGTTGTTACCCTGTCACTGCTCACGTCTTTGTTTCTGTTGTTTTCCTTCATAGTACATGTTTGTCATCTGGTCGCGCAGGTAGAGATTCTCGAGTTATCTGTGATGGCAGGACTTTAAAAGATGAGAGAACTAGAACGACTTCCTTGTTGTTGCTGACTTTTACCTGTATCATCCTTTGTCATTCTGTCAAAGACAGTCTGTCAGCTCCAGATTGTGTTTTCCATCTTGAGCGAGTGAATTGCTGCGTGTGTGTGTGTGTGTGTGTGTGTCTGTCTGTGTGTGTGTGTGTGTGTAAGAAGGAGGGGTTGCAGTCCAGACAGGACCTAGTGTGGAAGCTTTCTCTACAGACGATTCTCTATTAGAGATTTCTGGTGTCCATCTGTGGAGCCAAAGACCGAAACAGACTTTGAAAAGCATCTGTCAGAAGTGTAAACTTTTATGAAAGTAGATGGAACAACAGAGAGAAGCTGCATTAGAAAGGCAGCTATCTGCTCCTGGGTTCCCCCCCCCCCCTTCCTGCTGACTCTGTTCATCTCCAGAGCTGAGGGAACAGTCCACAGGGCTCAGCGTTTCAAAGCTGCCTGCGACATCACCTCCTATCTACCACTCCAGGACAAATCTCATGTGGAGAGGATTTAATTAACTGTGCCAGTCCCACACAGCAGTGAGAGGCATCGTGTGACATAGCAGCTGGATGAGCTGATAGTTAACCTCCACCAAGGAGTTCAGGTTTTTCCTCCCCTGTCCGGTGGTTTGTTTATTGGTTGGATTGTTTGTTTGTCAGCAGGATTACACAAAAACTGCTGAACAGATTTCCCGGGAGAATTTGTCAGAATGACGGGACATGGGCCAAGAAAGAAGCCAGTAAAGTTCGGTGTGAATCCAGGATTTTGTTTTGCAAGATATAATATTTGGGGACATTTTCACTGATGCAATAATGCAGAATTGTCTTTAAGTTACTGACCATTGAAGAAATACCAATATTGCAGAATGTGAGACCCTCTACTAAGAAGTCTCTCCCATTCATCGTTTTGATTTGTCGCTTACACAGTTTCAGAAAGTGGATTTGGAGAACTATAAGGAAAGAGAACATGAGTAACTGTGGCAGTTATTAGATGGTCGAGCTTCATATTCATCACGATTAGCTGCTTGGCTTTGACGTCGCTCTTTCACGGCTGCACTGAAATTGAGTTTGAGTTCTCAGATGATGGCTCATATTAAATCCTTTTTGCCTCGGGAGCCGAGGAGGAGAATGTCGGGTGTTAATGTGGACGGGTGAACGAGCGGTGCTGTCACACACATACAGGACTTCAGATTACTCTGAGAGGTTCCAAAAAATAAACAGAGCCCTGGCAAAGAAAAGGGGGGATTACAAATATTTCAAAGTTGAGAAAAATGTATAAAACGATGAGAATTTATGATCCCGAACATGTTTTGTGAGTCTGGTTGTTTAGTGTGTTAGATGCAACCTGCAGTTCTCTTCAAACTGTGTCACGGGGGAGGTTGAGGTCATGAGTGACTGTTGAACTTTGCACCGTTTGTCCAAATGTACGTGGACATCTATCTCCAGATCTACTGGGGAGAGGGATGAAGAAAGGGTGGTTGTTTTAAAGAGGGGAGTGAGGGAGTGCAAAAGTTGGAGGTAGGGGTAGAGAGCAGGGGGGGTTACAGAGCAAAACAAAGCCGCCATTTCTGTAGCAACGCCAAGAGGTAAACAGTGGGCGAGAGATGCACTAGGACAGACACTGGAGAGAGAGAGAGAGAGAGGGAGGGAGGGCGAGCTGAGCTTCCAGCCGTGTAGCGTCACTCCTCTCTGGCTTCAGTGCTGAGGGAAGCTTTGCACCATGACAGCTGGAGAAGGTAAGACTGCAAAATGAAATGTTTCTTACCTCACAGAGATCAGGTCACTCGTGCATCGTGCAGATTAGAACGTACTTTAGATTATCCATGTCGCTGCATGCGGAGCGGAGGCAGAGTGTTTGTTCAATGAGGAGAAGAAACCAGTTTCCTCTCTTATGTAATCATTTCTGTGCTGGATGCTGATGAAGAAGAAAGCTCCTCATTCACTTTCTTATATTATATATCTCAGGAGACCTTATTGCTTCAAAGTGAGCTCTCAGACTGTTTGTGCTGTGCTACGCAGCATCAGCAGCATCATCAGCGTTCTTCCTAGTGCAGCATGGGAGTTTGACATTTCAGCTTCTCGTTATCTCCGTCGTGTTTCGCCTTCAGTTCCTCTCAGCACCTTGAGTGAAGCCTCCCAGCATCCTGGTCCAGTGCTGTCCAGGCTGAGGAGAGCTGCATAGCTGTCAGAGATGTGCATGAGAAACTAGTTGGCCAAATAATTTGAATGTGACGTATCTACTACGAAAACTAATCATAATTGAATACATCTATAATCGCTCTGATCATAAATTAGATCACCTATCTGCACAACCCCAGTAGGTATAAGTATGTTGTGTATTTTGTACTGTACTTTGAGCAAAGTTAATTTGCCAAAGGAGAAACTGATATAATCATTATTCTAATGATACTTTCTAATGTCTTTGTTTTATCTCATCAACACTTTGACAGTTTTCCTGATTTAGTCTTTCTCTTACATAACAGAATTCTGATCAATGCAACCAACTTCTTCTTTTTTGTACACTGAGAGCATCAGAGTCTGGTTGTGTAAAGACCCATTTATACCACATCAGTGCGTAATGCAAACTGAAGCCACAAACAGAAGCATCATCTGTGACCACAGAGAGGAGACATGGGCCAGGAGCCACGTTTTAAAACAGGGAACAACTCAATATAGGCTTGTGCTGCTGTAACTATGAGACAACTAGCCAATGGTTAGTTTCTTCAACACAATCACAGAGAGCCTTTTGTAATGTATGAGTGTGTGTGTGTGTGTAGCCTCAGTGTCCTCACTTCTTGTGTCAACTGTTACATAATCACTAGATAATGTGTCCGTGTCCAAAATCACTCACTAATCACTTTATAGTTCAGTTCGCCGTTTTATTTCCACATTTAAAGATGTTTTGTTTACCTCAAAGTATTTTCCACTGGCCGACGTTGTTGTTCATCATGATCCAACGACAACAGTGTATTGTGTTCGTCTCATGGATTTTTGACGTGTGCTTGAGCCCCATATGTGTGTGTGTCTGCCTGTGTGCGCAGTTTTATGTGTCGCACTTAAGGAAATGGTTAACACTCGTGAGGAGGGATGAAGGCTGAAGAAAGGATTCTTATTCTGAGGAAGCCCTTTGATCATCTCACACACACACACACACACACACACACACACACACACACACACACACACACACACACGCAGTGAATTCACAGCTTTGCAAAGAGCTTAATTTTTTTGGTATGGATTGTGTGTGGGTGTGTGCGTGTGCATGTGAAGCTGTGGAGGAGGCTCTGGCTTAGGTATAAAAAACATTATATATTTACTTCTTTTGTACATTTACACTGGGAATAGATACTCTGCACTTTCCCTTATCATTTATCAATATATAAACACATAAATCCTATTTTTTATTTAGTATACATGGGTAGAGATCTAGATTTGATGAACCTACAGAATATTGTTCAGTCTAATGTTTCCCTGAGATGTTTTGATGATGAGGAAATGCAGATCCCCATTAGTTTGGGGGTGGGTGGGGGGGGTAACGTGCAACAAGGAGGGAGACAACACGAGAGTAAACTGTGGCCAACGCTCTGAATGATGTGATTGTTCTTCTAATGAGCTCTGCCAGGGGAAATGGGCAAGAAGCCCCCCCGCCCACGTGACCCGGGGGGTAGAAGGGAAACCTTGATGGGAATAATAAGAGACTGGTGTAGCACTGGTCCCAGTGCCAGGACCCAGGCCGGGTTTATCCACAGCAACCATCTACAGCTGAATATCTGTACAAGTTGGTACCATGATGTTAACAGAGATGGAAGACACTATAGATTGTTGCAGCCAGCCACCAGGGGGCGATCCAGATGTTTTGGCTTCACTTTAGGGAGCTGTCATGTCGTCCCTTTATTAATAAACAGTAATTTGTTGGTACACACACCAGCCTCAGCTCATTGACTTAATGTTCCAGCGTCCAACAGAAATCTGTGAAGCCCGATGACTGTGCCACTCACTGGATGATCAGAGTCCTGATGAAATGGAAAATGCCGAATGTGAAACCCGAGGGCAACACCGGCACAAATCCAGGCTTTTTAGTCTAACCAGAAAAACTCATTATCCTGCTTCCAGACAATAATGTTTGAAGGAAGTTGCCAGTTATAGAAAGAGAGAGTTTCATCAAATGACTCTCAGGAGCCAGTCATCAGCACTTTGGGTGTGTGGTGGAAAATACACAGCGTGAGAATTACGAGTGCTAGGGTGATAAATATAAAACATAATTCGATTTGTGCTGGAATCCAGGAACTTTAAGTGTTTACCTTGAGCCATATTTCAAGTTCCAGGAACTTTTAGTCCCAGGAAGTGAAAGCTTCAGGCCAAGTATTGTTTGCCTGTATTGCTCTGAGCCCAGGGGGAGATGATGCAAAAGACGTACGAAGAACAAAGTGCAACAACAAGCTCTTCCACCAGTTGGCAGTAATGCAGAAGACAATACAACAATAAATCGAGCAACACTTCTACTATTTTGCTCCAGTTGATTGGAGTCATATCAGTGGTTTGCCCAGTAGCCTTGAAATATTAGCATCCAAGTGACGAACTACTTTTGAATCTCTTAGAATTTTAGCACTTATTAACCTTTTCACAGCCACAATAAAGACAAAGAAATGCACAAAAATAAATAAATTGTTTGCACTGTGTATTTAAAAGGTTATATCTCCCACACAGTTTATTTCTATATTGATGTTAACCCACTCGTATTAAGCAGTAACTTGCTTGATTCACTTATTTATTATTATTTATTCATTATTCTACTCTAAACTGATTAAATCCTGAAGATCACACAATGGGAAACTGTTCAAACCGACTGTATGTTTCTTGATAAAGTGTGAGTGGGACAGTCGGGTCATTGTGCTCGGAGCAGCAGCCCAGACGACAATGTGTCTCTTCTCCGTCTTTGTTCTGTGATTCCATCGCTCTCATAATTAATCGTTATTTCTCCTTCTCTTCAAAGTCTGAAACGTTGACCTCTGACAGGCTGATGCTGAAAAGACTGTTGGTGGGAAAGTATTTCATAATCATGTCTGTGGCTAAAACTCACAAAACGATTAATGAGGCTTTCATCGAGAAACCTTCCGTCAATTAGGTTGATTCTCAGTTAACGTTTTAAGTCATTTTTATCAAGTGAAATGTCAGTTTTGAAAGAGAATTCATATTTAATTGATTGATAGTGATTTAAAAAAAAATTATTGGCAGCTCTATGTATTAATCTATTGTGGTTGTTTTACTGTGACTGTTAAAAGTTGGTTTACATCATAGATTAAATAAATATATTAAGATGGGCATGAGCATCTCTATTGTCCCCTGGTGGCTGGCTGGATTATAGGTCATAAATCATGTCTTCTCCATGTTAGTGGATTGGACATGGACCAACATGTTGTTTTCTGTGATAAAAATTACCTTAAAATGACAAATTTAAAGTCATTTTTATCACACTGTGTTCAAATGTTAATTTCTCAGATAAGTTTGGTCTCCATTAGTTATTTGATGAAATACAAATGGTTTGAAACATGAGGAGGTGGAGCTGCAGGTTCCATCTTTTTATAGAATATTTCATTTTAGATGCGCAGAAACAGAAGGCATCATGTAACTGCAGAATCATTCATATCTCAGCGGTCCCGATGCTCTTCTGGGACTTTCAGCTCTTCCCTGTGAAATCTGTTGTTGCCTGTAACTTTTCTTTTTTATATATCCAAGCTGATGCTGTTTTATGCATTTTAATGACCTTCGACACCTCAGATCAGTGCTTAATGGAATATGTCAACATGTTCTTTCTTCTCACTCTCAGAGTTTCTTCCAACTCCGCTGCCTGGATGTCAGGGCGACTTTTCAAGAGAGCTCCCTTCCCTTGTAGATGTACGACAGGTAGAGAGCAAGAGCTGTCAGGCATTTAAAAAAAAAAACTCACTTGTTAACTCGCAAGTTAACTCGTTTTAATCGAGTTAACTCAAGTGATGAGTTAACTCGATTGTGTATCCGCCAATTATTTTCTTTTTTCCTGTTCTGCAGCAGTCAGCAACAGACTTTCACAAAATAAAAGCCTGACTTTCACAATAAAACAATAAATAATCAAATCTGAGTGAATGCGAGATAAAATAATGAATCGAGTTAACTCGTTTCAATGGAGTTAACTCGAGTTAACTCCATTGAAACGAGTTAACTTGCCCAGCCCTAATTTAATTCCATTTATCCATTCCTGGAGGTGAATTGTCTGCCTGCAGCAAGCGAAACAAGACATCTCTGTTGTGACATAACGCAGATCCCCATCATCTGTCTCTTGCATAACACCACAGGGGGCCGGCTCAAACCCCCGGCCCGTCGGCCTCGTGGAAAACCCATCAGTTCACCCTGAGCTCTGGGGAGATCCAGAAAGCAGGACAGATGGTCGGGACTGAATAGAAATGGGAGATAAATTCGGTATTCCCTTCGGTACAGTGTATAGTATTAGTTGACTCCCCCAGTTTAAGAACTTCCCCTTAATCCCTCGTGCCTGTGAGCTTTTATTCTTTCTCTAAAGAGTCGAGGGAGTGAAGAGAAAATCCTCTATTATGTAAATGTGCGGTTCAGAGACAGATTACTGGTGACTCTGCTGATGCCACCGCAGCGTCAGCAACTTTATGAATACAACACTTTAATGTGTTGTGTTACAGTTCAGTGTATCCTGACACCTAGTGGACATAGGAGGCAGCACATCTTCGATTCCCTAATCAGACCTGATTTCAAGTCACTATCCAAGAATATCGAGGCAAAGCATTGGATCCTGTTTCCCCTCAGAGGATCGTGTGTGTGTGTACGTTGCTCATGTGTCTCATTGTGTGTTTGTGTGCACCTGCATTGTTTATTGTGTGATGTATGCAGCTCTAATTGCTCCCCTGACATGTGGATAAATCACCCTGACATTTGGGGAACGGTGGGAACAGCCACGGTGACGGCTGTGATCAATACTTCACTAAATGGGTCAAGGCACCGCTCCTCTAAGAGTGTTGCTGACACACAAACTTGATTCATTTGTCACTAATACACCTGCAGTAAGTTATTATTGTGATGATAGGGAGGTGCAGCAAATTTACAAAGCCATCAAAGGCTGCACTCTGGTGTGGTGCGCTGCTCGCTCCTTGCATCAAGGGTCTGGAAACCCTTTGTGTTCGGTACGTTGCATCATCAGGTTCTGTGTCCGCTGACCAATCAAACGGCAGCAGGAAGTGGAGATGGTTGAACGGTGTTTATCGATTGAAGTCAGATTTAGTCATTGTGCGTTCCGATGGTAGTGGAGTGTCTACCACACCCAGCTGGCCTCTACACAGTACTGTGCCTGTTGGGGTTTGATGAGCCTCTCGCTGTTATTGGTACGTAGTTTGGTGGAATCATGTTTTTCCCAGCATCACTCCACCAGAGCTTTAATTCTCCCCGAGGAAGTGAGGTCAGTAGCTTTGAATCAGTCAGTTGTTCAGTAAGACTCGTTTTCTGTAGTGGTTTGTAACCGAGCTTTGACTTTGATATAAATAAAATAGGGCTGGGCAAGTTAACTTGTTTTAATCGAGTTAACTCAAGTGATTAGTTAACTCGATTGTTTATCCGCCAATTATTTTATTTTTTCCTGTTCTGCAGCAGTCAGCAACAGACTTTCACAAAATAAAAGCCTGACTTTCACAATAAAACAATAAATAATCTAACCTGAGTTAATGCGAGATAAAATAATTAATCGAGTTAACTCATCACTTGAGTTAACTCGATTGAAACGAGTTAACTTGCCCAGCCCTAAAATAAAATGTTTTGAAAAACCACACAAAATACTAGATATACTGTCGCTGTGATCTTTTATTCTTTGATGTTGTTTTGAGCTGCAGTACTAATACTGCTTTAATACACAGTTATACTCTTCTCTCATCGCTGAGGTTTGTGTTCTAAGCTGAAAGAAGCTGATCTCATAACAATTGACCCCTCCCTCTTTACCCGGTCTCCACACACCAACCGCATCGTGATGGTAGTGTGACACCATCGCCGTCAAAGAATCGACACACACACTCACACACACTCACACACACACACACACACTCACACACACACACTCATGTACTGATAGCTGAACTCAGGGAGGAAGGGGGAGGTTATTCTGGCTCATGGTCTGAGTCGAGGTAGAGAGGCTCATTCAGAGGGACACACACACACACACACACACACACACCCAGTGGACAGAGATGTCTGTTGAAATACAGCGAGCGTGTTAGGGGGGGGGCAGCGGAGACATGCTGAGGAAGCTGGTGTGCAAGAAGCTCTGCGCTCGTAAGAACGATTCCTTTTTTATCTCTCCTCCGTGCTGTGCTGCTCCCTCTTTCTTTCTCGTCTTTTCTCTGCCTGTTCATCTTGTCCCCTCTCCCTCCCTCCACCTCTCAGCCTCTCTGTCTCAACCTGTTGCCTTCCCTCCCTCCCTCCCGCTCTCTTCCTCGGATGTGTTTTATATCTGCTGGTCATAGATGCATTGTCATTGTGATAATCGTGGCTGCAGGGACATTAAGGGATCTGTTTTTTTTGGGGAGCAAAACCCCATCTTTGAATTGTTCTTAATTTAATATCAGTTGATGTGATTCAGAGCCAGAGTTTACGGTATATGTGTGGTTGAAGCGGGCTTTCTTCTTCATAAACAACTTTTGTCGATAGAAGATCTTCTTTATGTTAAGTTGTTTTTAATTCAGTAATATTAAAAGGTCAAAACGTCCCCAGAGCTGATTTAAGAAACAAACATTCCCGTTGTCACTGTCTCATCTGGCTGCAGCCACCCAGCACCTCAGCCCCGGGCTAATCCTCTGTGTGAAGAGTCCCAAAGTGTATCTTTGCATGACCGTCAAACCAGATTAGAGTCGGATGGATGGATGGATGGATGGATGGATGGATGGATGGATGAGGTTTACGTGGATACATAGACACAACCTGACAGATTGACCGTGCTGCACCCCCCCCTGAGGTGGACAGAGGTCACAGGACGCAGCGGTGACTCGGCTCGTTCTGTCAGAAGATTAATAAACGGACGATGATGATGATGTTCTTCACTGTCGGACGTAACTCTGACCTCACTAATCTCTGAGGGAAGCAGCGATTCTCTGAATGATTTATTGATCCTCTCCTGCCGCCGTGTGAATAACATTCAACATTCTCCTCAAGGGTATACTTCCTGTTTTTAATGAACGATGACATTGTAATTTGTGTTCCTGCCTCTGTTGTTGCAGATAAGAACTTTGAGGATGAGGACTCTGTGGACGGAGGCCGGTCCTCCTCCTCCGCATCCTCCAAAGCACCCCCCAGTGGCCGGAGGACTGTAGTGAGCTCTGTGAGAAGACCCAGCTCAGCCACTTCTAAGACCACAAGTAAGGGGCAGCTCGCTGTGATATACACTCAGTGAGCACTTTATTAGGAACACCATACTAACACTGGCAAAGGCCTATATCTGCTTTCAAACATGTCTTCTGAGATTCTGCTCCTTGTTGACATGACTGCATCACATAATTTCTGTGGATTTGTTCAGCTGCTGCCAATCTCTTATTTTACTGCAGCCTCACATTTCTGTCCTCGGCTCACAGGAGTGGAACACGATGTGATGGGGTCGCAAAATCCAATATATTTTGCATTCTGATGCCAACATGTCTGACCATCGGCCTCTGACCACTCCCATCAGTACAGAACTGCTGCACACGGGATGTTGGTAGTTTTTGGCTCCATTCTGAGTTCAAACTTGTTGTGAGATCAGCAGTTTCAGAAATACTCCGATCAGCCCTTCGGACACCAACAGTCACAACACACTATAATCTACTGAGATCAATGCTTTCTTTAACATTCTGGTGTTTGATGTGAACATTAACTGAAGCTCCTGACCTGTATACGTGTGTAATAAAAAGAAGGTGTACAGGGGATCCTAATAAAGTGCTTTGTGAATGTATAATGCACGTTACTGTTTCAGCATTAGAGATAAAATGTACTTCTATTATTTTGTCTTCAGATAGAGAGCTGTGCCTTTACTGCTGCTGTGAATATTCTTTTAACATTTTGAAAGGAGTGTTGTATCTCAGTTAAAATACTTTTCCCATTGTTTTCTAAGGTAGAGAAGCAGCAGCTGGTGCAGTCGATGAAGAGGATTTCATCAAGGCCTTCGAAGACGTTCCCTCTGTTCAGGTAGATCGAGCTCCGAGTGATCAGCGATAAAAGAGACTGTTAAACAATACTGTTAAAGTGTTAATGTAGTTTTGAGGTTCATCAGTGCAGCTAGCATGACTCAGCAACTTCTGTATGAGGGGGAAGTTTTGCTGTAACATTTCTACCTTTAATCATCGTCCCCAGAGGACAGTGTTTCATCTTGTGCCACCGTGAAGTTGGAATATACATCAACTACCATTGGATGGATAGATTACACACGTTTGTTTTCTTGATGCACTGGGACCATATTGATGCTTTTTCCTGTTAGACTGTGATGTCAACATTTATGGTTCTGAGGGAAGTGTGTCCATTAGTTTTGGATGGATTGTCATGAAGTGTGGTCACGTCCCCGTAGTGATTCATCCTTTTGACTTCTTTGATCCCGTAACTGTTCATCGAGTGTCCTCTCCTCCGATTACTTTTCTCAACTTCTGCCGTTCCCATGAGCCTCAGCTGCACTTTGCTTCAGTGTGTTCTCATCGTCATTGTTTTGTTTCTAGAATGCTGACTCAAGTGTTTGGCTTCAGGGAATCACTAGAAAGGAAGAAGACATTTTAGTCTATTATGGCAAGATGTCAGAATCCGAAACATTACATACGTGAATCATAATTGATAAGTGATTGTACAGATGATAATATATCTTTCTTGATGTCCCTCTGTGTCCAGATCTACTCTAACAGAGAGTTCGAGGACCAGCTGGGAAAGATCAGAGAAGTGCTGAACGATGACAAACACGACTGGGAGCACCGGGTGGTGGCGGTGAGCACTGGACACCGACTTTATACTTACACATTTACACTGGATGCAAGTGTAGATATGATATTTGATAATATGATCTTCTCCCTCTACAGCTGAAGAAAGTGCGTTCGCTCATATTCGCCGGCGCCATTGAATACGAGGGATTCGCTCAGCAGCTGCGTCTCCTGGAGGCTCCTCTCAAGTTGTCAGCTAAAGACCTCCGGTCTCAGGTGGTCCGCGAGGCCTGCATCACTCTGGGGTAAGGTCCCAGACTAGGGGGCACGCACTGGCTTTACCATATTACTACAACAGTTATCTTTTGTTGGAGCTCTGAGTTGTGAAATAAAAAATATAAAATAAATTCCCAGTTTCAGACATCCTCCTTAGTTGTAAAGTAAGGATGAAGTTCAGACCTGCTTCATTCACACTTACTCAGTGTTTTCCAAAGTTTAACTATTATCCTAAATTATGGTCAAGATGATTAGGGAAATCAAAACTCAGTAATAAGTTTAAGTGTAGAGTGTTTTGTTTGATATGGTTTGCTTTCTTAGATTTAAGTATAAAGGCTAAAATATCATGTTAAAGGTTTGATTGATTTAAGCACATTCCACATGAAATAATATCAAAATGACAGTAACATAAATTAAACTACACAGTCTTATGTCTTTAATTTAGGATTTTTTAAATATTTTGTTCGCCTGTGTTGTCATTGAATTTAATTTCTGTAACGATTGTAACATCCCACTGAATTATACATTTAAAAAAATGCCCTAATGCTCAAGTTAACTCAGTGAAAGCTCGGGAACCTAATAAGAAGTTAATCATCAGAGTCAGTCGCTCGGCTGAGATAGTCCTCACGCCTTTGATTGACAGCAGTGATATTAGCTGTAATCTGTAACTGATGATGCTGAACCAGGAAAATAGCTTGTTAAAGTGTTTTCTCACCACATAGTTGAGCTAATGAAAATAAGCCCAGCTGGAAGATATGAAACTATCAGTGCCAAAAACATTTGTCATCCAAATCCTAATACAACCGTGATGAGGTGGAACAGAGTAGAGATGCTCTGTGTGATGAATGGTCGAGAGCGACGCAGATTCCATCAACTCTTGATACGTTACCATCACATATGCCGCTCAAGCCAGATATATTTGATCAAATATGTATATTTTGTTATATACACTGTATATATCTATCTCACGTTAGATCTTTAACGCTGTGTTCTTCATCTCTGCTCTCTCTTCATAACTTTCCTCTGTCAGACACTTGTCATCACTTCTGGGAAACAAGTTTGACCACGGAGCCGAGAGCATCATGCCCACGCTGCTGAACCTCGTGCCCAACAGCGCCAAAGTCATGGCCACGTCCGGGGTGGTCACCATCCGCCTCATCCTCAGGGTAAGACATCCACTCATCTGGAAATATTTCATTCATAACTCAACCTGAATTTAGATTTTCTACTTATGTTCTGCTAAACACTAAACGCCTGTCAAATCTAAACTTAACATATCTGGACAGATGATTTGTTTATAATAATAAATGTCAATTAAACCACCATCATGTCTGAATGTTGAAATATCTGGAAACAAAAATACAAACCTTTTCTTGTGGACTTTATGGAATAAACTGGATTAAAAAATATCTTTCCTCTCCAGAACACGCACTACCCACGTCTCATTCCCATCATAACCAGTAACTGCCTCTCCAAATCAGTGGCAATAAGACGGTAAGAACATAATAATTGTTGTATCTTTATCTGTCAAAAGGTAAAAAGTTGCGTGATTGTATTTTATATTCAGTCCATACGTTTTTTCCAGACAAAATACTAACTTTTCTGTCTTATCTCAAATCACACAGATTATGTTTTTTCTTGGGTCAAAGTATTTTCATTGACAAACATTATTAAATAAACTGTCATAGCGCTGAAGAAGTGATATCTGTGAAAAGCTAATTGTAGTTTAGGTGAAGCTCAGTTTCCGAAAAATATCAATTGCTGTAATAGGAATATCACATTTAGTACATACGATTATTGTGGAGTTTTGTGTTGTACATCTTTTAATAACTTGAAGAGATGTTTTAACATTGTCTCCTCTCCAGACGCTGCTTTGAGTTCTTAGACCTCATGTTACAAGAGTGGCACACCAACACACTGGAGAGGTGAGCTGAAACTCTTTGGAAGTGTGTGTGTGTGGTGTGTGTGTGTGTGTGGTGTGTGTGTGTCCTTGTGTAGCAGACGTGAGACACTTCTTCTCCCCGTCCTCTCGCACGATGACATTTGAGTTTGCTGAATTCTAGCTGGGTGGGTCCCTGATGACGCCCATTAAATTGATGAGTCCTGCGAGAGCCGTCACGATCAATTGCTCGAAAGATAAGGCGACTTTCTGTCCCTGTAACCATGACAACCGCAGCTGAGACTTTAAAAAGGAGGCGAAACATCCTGTGGGTGGCCACATTCCCTGTGGACCACCGGAGGCACAAAACGGGACAGGAGAAGAGGAAGAGAACATTAGTTTTATGCTCTTACAGGTTTATGGTTTCATGATTTGATTTTGACTGGGTCCTGCTCACCATGTTTCCTTACTACCCCAGACACGTGGCTGTTCTGACGGAGACCCTCAAGAAAGGAATTCACGATGCCGACTCTGAGGCCAGATCCATCGCTAGAAAGTAAGTGTTGCTTCAAGATTCTTGTTTTTATGGAAAGTATTCACCACTTTTTACATTGGTTAAACTGTAAATAAAATAATCTTCTGCTTCTTCTCTTCCTCGCCCATAGGTGCTACTGGGGCTTCCACGGTCACTACAGCCGGGAGGCGGAGCATCTGTTCCAGGCGCTCGAGTCGCCCTATCAGAAAGCTCTCCAGTCTCACCTGAAGAGCTCGGACAGCATCGTGTCGCTGCCCCAGTCCGACCGATCCTCATCCTCCTCCCAGGAGAGTCTGAAGTAAGAATCATGAGGTTGTCTCCTCCATCCCGGCTCCCTCTGTTCCATCTTCTCTCTCCTGTTGTCTTCAGGCCTGAGATTACAGCTCCTGCATCATCTTCTTCAGCTGTTTTCACAAAGATTTTGCCATTAGAAGTGATGGAAGGAAAAGCTATAACGCATCTGCCTTATGGTTGATAGTAAAATCTTTGGCAATTATTATCCGATTTTATAGCAGCAGGGTGGGGACTGTAACACACACGCACACACACGCACACACACACACACACACACACACACACACACACACACACACACACACACACACACACACACACACACACCAATGATTGCTATCAGTTTATAGATCCCTGTGGAGCTTGTTGGTTAATGACCTCATTCTCCATCCACCAAGACTGCAGGTGTGGTTGTTTGTGTGTGTATTTGTGTATGTGTGTGTGTGTTTATGTGTGTGCTGGGGGGTGATTGTGGTTATGGTTATGAGCTCATCTTTGTTCTTTCCACAGGAAGCTTTCTAATCAGATTCTAATCACCATTTCTTTATCGGTCCCTAACACGTTGACTAGAACAATTCTAATTCTACACATCTCGCTGTACAGATACTGAACATGGGCCATTTATCAGTTTTATTTGAACTTAATCATCTTTTTCAAATTAAAATTGCCATATTAATTGTTTTGGTCATAATATAAAATACCTGTCTGCTGTATTCAGATTCTCACTGGTGATGCACAAAGTCTAAAAAGTGCCTCGTTGCTCCTCTTGTTTTTCAGCCGACCTTTGTCTGTGAAGAGCGTCATCGGAGGAAGCATGACAAGGAGTGAGTCACGTTCACTCTCTATCCCTCTAGGACAAATATAAGAAGTTACTGAGAAGTGCAATGGAACGGTGGAAGTATCAAGTGCATGTGATCATCCAAGCATGCTGCGTGAATTGACTCTCTGCGTCTGATCTCTGATGTTCCAGATAAGCTGGTTCCCTCCAGAGTGTCCACCACGCCCGGTTCCCTCCAGCGCTCACGCAGCGACATCGATGTGAACGCAGCCTCCAGCTCCAAGTCCCGCCTCTCCACCGTGCCCCCCGCCCCCTCAGCATTCAGCTCTGCAGCCGCCCTCCCTCCGGGGTCCTACGCCTCATTAGGTAACACATCACTCATCTCCTGAAAATCAGAGGAGCAGTGGTCCGCTTAACAAGCTCAGTTCATTGTGTAGAGAGAACTGCACATGTTGAGCTGTGAATGCAAATCACTGCAAGTATATATAGAGGAGAGTGCCAGTAGAAAATGGAAGCAAGGAGGAACATCTTGGTGAAAAACCTGTGACCTAATGAAGCTGAAGTGTTGGAAACCTTGACTTGCTTTAGAAAACATAGAAACCCTGAGAATAAACTCTACTATGCTGCATCTCAGGGGAGATTTAGTCAGGAATGAGCCACTATCTTAAAAAATTTAATTAAATTAAGAATCAAAGAAAGTCAGACTAGGACTGATGAAATCGTTTTCATTTGCATGGTATCATTTAAATCTATTTATTTGGTTTATTTTATTATCATTGTTTTTCAAGTTTTCGTCCTTTTCTGATAATTCTCACTCGTTCAAAGTTTGTGAACCACTGATCTTCAGTACTTTATCAAACGTTAGTCGACAATGTTCCATCATGATGAAGTATAACAACATCTTTGGTTGTGGTCACTGGCTTTTAAGGACCTGACTGGGATTATTAACGAGGCCTGGGTGTCATTAGACTGCTCCGTCAGCAGGAACTGTTTAAATCCTGAGCTGAGCTGACACTCCTGACAAATTGATGCGATGAGGCTGAGGAAGCGTTTCTACGGATGTTTTCTCCATCATTGAAGCTAATGGGGGGTGTCTAAGCCGGCCCCTGTCCCATATTTATCAAATTTACTGTCATCTTCTTCTCATGCGACGCTCCCTCCCTCTTTTCTTAATGAGTCTCCGTGGGTTTCGACCTTTACTGATGAAGAGGAGGCCACTTGTTCACCCACTCACTCCTGCTTCTGTTGCTACTAACGTCTGCCTCTATACCTCTCCTTCCACTCGCTGCTGCTCTGCCTTTCTTAAATACCCAAAAGATGGCACTCCTGGTAAAAGTGATGGTAAGACGTGTGTCTCTGTGTGTGAATGTGAAGAAAGAGAAAACGTGTGTCTCTGTGTCGAGTGTCACGGGCTACATGACGTCATCTTTTCCTCTTCATCCGTGTCCTCTCCTCCTCTTCTCACCCCCTGTCCTCCTCCTCCTCCACCTCCCTAAGTGGTTATCAGTTCTGTGGAACTCTGCATGGACTCTCTGCATGGATTATATCGTCTGTAACTGTAACCCCTAACAACTGTGTCCATCACTTGTGTTACTGACGCAGCGTCTGTGTTACACTCTTCTATCCACAGGGTTGTGTTTAGTTTCTAGAGGACGCTGTTTCTGTCTTTTGTGATTTGTCTCTTTTCTCTCTCAGAACCTGAGTCATTGCAAGAAACACACTTCAAGGTTTCACACAGTAAATCAGAATCGTATTGAGAATCTAATCCGAACGTTTGACGGCGCTTGTTATGTGGCGTAACCTCAGGGTCGCTGCATCTGGTTCAAGGCGGTTCTAGTGTCTGTGATGTGGCGTGAAATTGAAATCATCCACAAGTAAAAAAATCACAAACACAACAAGATTCCACTGTTTCACCAGAGGGAATAAGAGACTGAGCAGAAAGAACTCGGGTTTGACCTATACTGCAGGATCTGAGGTTATCAAGGAAACTTCAGGTTTAACTCTTGAGTTTCTAATCTTATGAAGCCGGCTCACTTCTTACCGGAGGAAATCATTTTGCATCAGTTGATAACAAGCTTCTTCGTACAAAAAACTCTCTTAACTAGTGTTTCTATTTGTCTCTTAGTTGTATCCAGCACCAGCATGACCAGGTGCTGACATGCAAACCCAACCTCAATCTTTCACTGTGGTTGCAGGTTCAAAAACTGAGAATCACTCCCATCACTAATTGAGTTTGTCTGTGATCCCCTTTGTGTTTTCAGACGGGTTCTGTCCCCTTGTCCAGGTCTTCATCATTCTGTCTCCCAAGACGTTTTTTCTTCTCCAGCATCTCTGTCCAGGGTTGGGGTGATTTCTGTTAACTGCTCCTCACTGATTTAACTCATTCCTGTTCCCTCCCTCCCTATTCTATTTCCTTTTTCTCCAGGTCGTGTTCGTACCAGGAGACAAAGCTCTGGCAGCGCAGGTGGAGCCAATACTTCACTGGTGGACAGCAGGGGGCGAAGTCGAGCCAAAGTGGTCTCCCAGTCCCAGCGTATGTACACACACACAAACACACACCCACACTCACACATGTTCTCCTCACCGCAGGCAAATATATATCCCACAATATATCCCACAATAAGCACATTTCCTAGTCCTACACTCATGTTTAGGTATGATCTTTGTCTGCGCTGGCGTTCAGATCATACTGAATGTCTCCCTGTGTCTTTTGTGTGTGTTCGTCAGAACAACAAAACTTCTAATAACTCAGAAACCTTGTGTATCTTATGCATGAGTACCTCCATGCATGGGAGTATACAGTATGTGTGGTTCTGATCGGAGCGATCGGTGCACACCTAACATACTCGCAGCTGTCCAGAGGGCATGCTGGATAAATTCAATAACCATAACCCCTCCTCTGCCTCATTTTGACCGTTCTCAATCTCCACCTTGTCCCGCCTATTGCTTCCATCACCCAGGATCCAGATCAGCCAATCCCATCAGTGGTAAGGCCTCAGCTTCATCCAATCACCACCCAGACACCTCATCCCTCAGCACTGTCCCATCTTGCACAAATGTTTGCTTCACCGTGTTTTATTAGCAGCATGCAGCACTTGGTGTACTTGCATTTTTTGTTTGTGATTACTGTCCCCAACTGTTTGAGATGGTTTTTAGAGGGACAGATGTTTTGTGTTTCGTTGTGTATTCCCACTGGTGACTGGTGCCACAGTAAATGTCCCCCACCCCCTCAGCCCAGTTGTGTAGCTGTGTGTGTCTAAGATGTAACATCTGTGTTTGTTCATTTAAAAACTCATCATTTAGTTTTCTGTGTGATTCCCAATTCTGTGTTGTCTCAAAAAATTCTTCTTTTTACCGTCAAATATAACAATCTATGAAGTACATGATGTAGGTTCATGTTTAATAAAAGTAGAAGAATGTATTATGAATAGATTTTATGTTTGATAGCTTTCTTTTATATTTATTCTGTTGCCACAGGCTTCTTGAAATTGGTCTAAATAGAGTCCAGTTTTGATTAAGATTATATATATATATATATAAAGCTTGGGACCACTCCTCTAGCTTCATATCAGCCATTGATGATCACCTTTATTCTGCTTGTTTGTCTTCCCCTCTCCCAACAGCTGGCAGTCGCTCCAGCTCCCCGGGCAAGCTGCTCGGCCACGGCAGCTACGGCCGGATCCCTCGAGCCACGGTGTCGGCCTCCACCACGCCGGCTGACAAGCGCACCCGGATCCCTCGGAGCCAGGGCTGCAGCCGGGAGACCAGTCCCAGCCGACTGGGTCTGGGTAAGACCGGGACTCACGGGTCACCCTCTTTCTTTCTAGAAACAAGCTGCTGCGGTTCCACGGGTAAGGGGGGTGCGATACAACCATATTAGATGGTGAACGATTAATATGAATCTATTGATTTTACAGAGATACTAAGATCGGCTCTGACATCGTCCGAATCCGCATTTATTCTTGACTCATCCACCCATCACACACCCGAAGAAATAATCAATTAATATTTAAGTGAAACACACCTCTACTCGTGAAAATATGGTAATATATCACACTTGCCTGCAGTGGAGCTGCTTCTTAAGATTTCTGGTCCATGATCAGTGTATTTCCTCCAATAATCGCACGTATATATACGCAAATAAATGCCGACAACACTTATTCTTTCTCCTTACTTAAAAAAACACAAGTGAAGAAATGACCAACACATGGGCGAAGAAGGAAAGAAGATTCAGTCTCTTGTCAAATCATTAAAATGAGCCGACCTGTGGCTGGATTCAAGAGATTGACACTGACCCGTCACTTGCTGCACGTCACTGACCACACAGGTTGAACATGTTTACAATCCATGAACACTGATAAGGCAGATGAAGAATTATGTGAAAAACAAGTGAAACTGGACTTCCCTTATCTTAACTCGCAGATAAAGAGAGAAACTTCGGGTTTCTCTTTTCAAATACTCAGAGTTTTCTCTACTCTGATGATAAGCACACACTCTTATTGTCTGTATCTGAGGTGGTTTTCACTTTTGATCGTCTTCGTTTTCATGGTGAAGATTCTATTCAATTCATGTCAAAAAACCTGAACCAGAATTGAAACAGAGGATGAGGAGAAGACAGTGAAATTATCCTACTGTATCCTAGATATTTCCATTTGGGTTAAACTGTGTTGGAGGCTAACTTTAACTAGCTGTGTAGATGTGAGCATTGATGTAGAAAACCAGACACACTGGAACCTTTCTGCTTCAAGGACTAAAAAGTAGGTTCAGTAATGTTGAATGATTTTCCAATGAATCACAGGTTTGTTGTTGTTTCTAATCTCATCAACAACTCGATGAATCTCTCTTTGCTACTCTTGTATTTTTTATAAGTTCCAAACCCAATAATCCTGTTTCATGTGTCTAATCTCTGACCCGTGTTCCGGATGATCTAACCTGTAACTAGCAGAATGCCTCTTCACCCACTCACTGCACAGCCACTGCTTCTTCTGTTCTACTCTTCTACTTCTCTTCCTCCTTTCATTTATTCTTCTTTATCCCTCAGTCGACTCATTAACTGTACACGACAATATTTCTCTGAAAAGCTACAGGTGAGGTGGACAACATACATTTTTGCTATTCAGGATCCCCAATTTTTTTTTGTATTGTCTCTTAAACTTGTTGACAAATTATCATGACATTTCCTGAGCACATATCTGTGATCAAGGTAATTAACCTTTTGGTGCTAATGACCTTATTTACTACTTAAGCACCTTCACAGACAGCGATTCTAGAACAGTATAGTCACTTAGTTTTTTAATCCACTTTAATATATTTGGATTTAATGTCCTGGGAATCAATGTAAGGATCACAAACTCTACCCTATCTCTATCTCTTGACTCACACCACCAGTTTTCCCCATGAATGCCCACTGACATCACCACCTAACTTGTTGTCCTGACAGCCAGCCTGTGTGGTAAAGCTCTTCTTCCTGCTGCTCTTCCCTACCGCACGCTAGCCCGGAGCCGCATTCCCCGTCCCAGCATGAGTCAGGGTTGTAGTCGCGACACCAGTCGTGAGAGCAGCCGCGACACCAGCCCGGCCCGGGGCTTCGGCCCGATGGGTGAGTACCGCCCAGCTACTGGCCGTCCTGGTTTAGCTCTCACGGTCCCAACCAGACCATCGGTACCAGCACACAAACCTTCCACCTGATCTGCTCTCTGTTGTTGCTGTTCCATGTGACGTCTGACCTCTGACCTCTGCCTGTTTCTCTCTGTGCATGAACTAACTTTGGGTTTAGGGACGACACAACTTGTTTTCTTCTCTGAGTTCTGTTGACTTCCTGTTTCTTAGATTCCTTAAATCACAATGAAACATCAAGTACTTAGTTCCTCTTCTCTATGTCGGACTGTTTCAGTGGTTTTTATGTTTTTGAATTTTTCCTTAAATGGACCTGTTGTGGTTTAGGTGTGAGAGCCGTCATTAAACATAGAGGAAGACGTAGATGAAGAAGCTGAAGCAACAGAAACAGAAAACTACCATGAGCAGTACAGTAGTTGCTGCTGTAGTTTTTATCTCTGAGAGGTGGTGCCATAACTCATAGATTCATCATCAATTCATATTTAAAGGGTGGAGAAGTATGTCAGGGTTTTGGACCCAGACTTATTTCCTGTCAGCAGAGACCATTACTCTCTGGTGGAGGTCTTAGCAGTGTTTTCATTCTCCTGATTTAATAAAGGACGGACATTTCTCCAGTTTGACAGGTTTCAAGTGAGCCTCAGTTAAGTCCACATGTCTGAGTGATGCTCTGTGTGAGAGTGAATGATGGAAACTCCCCCTAACACCATATTGGAATAAGAACCCAAACAGAAGGACAGTGATGTGTGAGGGTTCCAGCAGCGAGTGTGAAAAAGCCCTCTTACATTAGACGTTGCTGCTCAACCTCTTGTGTGTGTCTGTGTGTGTGTGTGTGTTTCACTAACCCCTGGTCCGGGTGTTGCCCGCCTCTCCTGTCCCCTGCAGCTTCCCGACGTCAATCCCGTTCAACCAGCGCTCTCTCATCCGACCCCCACGGCCAGTCAGGTGACCTGCATGATCAGACCTCCCCCCCGAAAAATTAGATCTATCTCAGAGGCAACAATGCCTACTGCACATGCATGCCTCTGTGGCTGAAAGACGGCAGCATCCATCATTCATTTACTTTTCATTCATTTGCCGTCCATTCGTTATATGTGAACGCATTTTATTTAGTAGTTTCATCCGCTTGTCCCTTCATCACCATTCCATATTTTCAGTACCGTAGACGTAGCTTTTCATATTTTTGTGGATATTGTTTTTGTGGTTTGCTGACTCGGTTTAGCTTCATTAGCTGTCACGTTGTTCGTTGATTTCTCGGTCTTGTTTCATTTGGCACCGTGCACTTTGTCTGTAGTTGAAAAAAGTTATATCGTTGTGTTACGTCTATTTTTATATCTGCTGCCATCTGGTTCTGTCATCCTTTGATTTTCCTTTTGTACCACGTTGGTTTATTTTGCTTCTGGTGGTCGGCTTCTTCAGAATATTTCCTTCTGGTGAAAGTTTCAGCTCATTCATTCACAGTATTTCACTTTATATCCAAGTCACTTCCTCTGTAAGTGTTGGTATGAAAAGCAATCTTTTCTTTTTTGTCTATTCCGGTAGGTTACGGTGAAGCTTAACTTCCTTCACTCACTGTCCTACTTTTCCTTTTCCTTCCTGGTTAGACCGTTACGGTTTGATTCATCAAGCAAGAATCTCTGCATCAGTCAACGCCATGAGGGTCCTGAACACCGGCACCGAGGTGGAGGCAGCCGTGGCCGATGCTCTGGTAAGTGTCTGTGAAGTCAGACGTCATACGTTTCTAATTCTGTTTTGAGAGATTCTTGAGTCACAAAGTCTAAGAAATACATTCTATGATATCTACATGCTCCTGAGAGTATCTGAACCATAAAGTTACACAGATGAAGTATTACAATGTCAAGTGGTCTTTTGTTTACCCTGTAGAACTGTGGTGTTTGTTGCTCCTTTAAACCTTCCCTCTCTCCTCTCCCCCTCCTGGTTGTTTGTTACCCTTCCAGCTATTAGGAGACTCCAGGAATAAGGTAGTTGGTCCTTTTACATACTGTTTGTATTATTCATGCCGTCATGCACTAATTAAGATCAATTAAGAATGCAGCTTTGCACATGAGACCCCTCCACCCCATACTTTAATTGATCTGTTTATGTATGTTACCTTAAATGTGCCATCACATCTCAGATATGTTCATCTATAGAACATTGTCATGAATGTTAGATCCTCATTGTTTAGGTTCATGATTCATACACGTTAATTTTAAGTCTGAGTGATTAAAAATGCTCTTATATTTGAAGCGTGTCCCTCTGAACTGCATTTGTAGTCACGTCATGTCCCTTGCTAATTTTCTGCACGGCTGACTTGCCATTGATGTTCATTAAAAGAAACACCATCAGTGTGGGTGTGTAGCCTTAAGCTGCACGTAACAGGAGATGTACATTTCATACAACAGTATAGAGAACTCCATGGCTGCCTGATGCAACTGGTGACCTGGTATCACAGGTTCTCACCTTGTGGCTCAGTTCATTTGTCTCAGCATTTCCCCTGCAGAGCTAGTTTAACAAGTAGATATCACGTTGTGGGTCTAACATCTCCTTGATGTTGTACTCTCTCTCTCTCTCTCCTGCAGAGGAAGCCACTGAGGCGGAGGTACGAGTCCCCGGGGATGTACTCTGATGACGACGCCAACAGTGATGCGTCCAGCGCCTGCTCCGAGCGCTCGTACGGGTCCAGAAACGGAGGAATCCCTCATTACCTGCGCCAGACGGAGGACGTGGCGGAGGTCCTCAACCACTGCGCCAGCTCCAACTGGTCCGAGAGGAAGGAGGGACTGATGGGTCTGCAGAACCTGCTCAAGAGCCAGAGAATACTGAGGTGGGACCGAGCTCCTGAGGCCGGAATGGAAACGTGACCTTTGTGACTCTTTATCTGCGGATGTTATGATGTCGAATCTCTGATAGGAACTGTTGTTGCTGTTTTTATAATCACTTCACCTCCCACACAAAGAATACACTGTCAGAATGCAAGACTCAACCATCTGAATCTTTAGAATTGATCAAATTAATACTTAAATGTGTTTTAATCGTTTTGGGAACTGCCCTGATTACTGGTTTGCTTCTTTTTGTTCACGTCAGTCGAGTGGAGCTGAAGAGACTTTGTGAGATCTTCACACGGATGTTTGCAGATCCACACAGCAAGGTACAGAAGATACGTTTCACTAACTCAAACAAGGACTAATCAAGCTTTGTTCTGTTGTACTAATGGAGTGTCTTCTGTTGCATGGTCTGCCTTGCTGTGGATTTAACAACAGAGAGTAAGTGTGCTTTCAAGTCCGTAGTAACACAAACAAACCTAGATCTGACCCAAAAGGATCTTTTTATCTGATTTCCTGGTGTGCGCCTGTCCACAGGTGTTCAGCATGTTCCTGGAGACGCTGGTGGACTTCGTCACGGTGCACAGGGAGGACCTGCAGGACTGGCTGTTCGTCCTGCTCACTCAGCTGCTGAAGAAAATGGGGGCCGACCTGCTCGGCTCCGTCCAGGCCAAAGTCCAGAAGGCCCTGGACATCACAAGGTCTGAACCGAGCGAAGCCAAGATAACTGGCTGCTGTGTGTGTTTCCAGGGGAATGTGGGGCCAGTTCACTTTCTGTTGGAAATTTAGCTGATTCAGTCTGTTAGTGTTGGATGAAATCATCACTAATTAACTCGTGAGGCACTTGGTAATTTGAGGAGAGTGTGTGTGTTTTATTTTGTCAGTTTATTGTTGACTATTAGCAACATCTTCCTAATATGACATAAGCTGCTCGGTCAGGAGTCAGTGGATTTTATCTTTTTCAGCAGCTGGAGTTTCAGTTAAAAACAAGAAGTATATCTAAGTAAAAAGTATGAATAAAATATTAATAAATAAACTTTTATTGTCTCTGTGTGTCAGGGAGTCTTTCCCGTTCGACCAACAGTTCAACATCCTGATGAGGTTCATCGTGGATCAGACTCAGACGCCAAACCTCAAGGTGAATTAAAAATACACTTGATTCTTTATTGAGGAAAAGCCGATAATGACGGGTGGACAATGTGATTAATGCAGTTGTCGGTTGACTCTTCAGGTGAAAGTTGCCATTCTGAAGTACATCGAGTCCCTGGGTCGACACATGGACCCGACGGACTTTGTCAACTCCAGCGAGACGCGCCTGGCCGTGTCTCGCATCATCACCTGGACGACTGAACCCAAGAGCTCTGACGTCAGGAAGGTAGGACAGCGCCGTCAAATCTGATATCGTCAATCTGAAACATGAAATATCCTCTTGAATATTTATATTTCTCACAGCTATTAAGCATGTCTATTAGAAAATCTGTTTTAGGTCAAACAAGGTGTGACACCTCATGGTGGAATGTCTTAATTGTAACACATGGGAAACCAGTGCTTCCAGTTTAATGAAATGTGGACAGACTAGATCCTCCATCTATAGCAAAACTAACTGCTTTAATTCAATTGATTTAATTTGTTTTGCCTTCCACAGAATGTACCTTTGCTTAAACATCTATCTGAGCATTTACTCCAAATGCTGTCTATGCACACACTTTAAATTACAATATTATTATTATTATTATGAGTTCTTTAGGAGCTTCTATAGCAGGTGTACCTCGTGGTGACGTCCTTGGCTCATGGCTCACATTCCCTTGTCTGACGCACACTATATGTTCTCCCTGTGTTTGTTTTTCCTTCGCTGTTTTTCCAAGTGAGATCCTCAGCTAGTTTCTAATCAGGGTCTGACGTCCAGGAGGCTGAAAACAAAGTGCCAGATTAGAATAGTGACTGTAATCCTCAGTTTAGACATGTTCCCATGAGTTAGTGGGAGGAGTGAGCCTCACTGTGGTGGTCTGTGGCGAGCTGTTCTATAAGTTAGGCGCCGTATCGCCACGTGTGATGGTGGCCGCCGACCTGTGTCATGCTGTAACGCCCCCTTCTGCCCTGCCACTGTGCCCCAGACCCTTCATAGCTGGGTGAGCGAGGAACTAGCGGGCAGGTCCGGTACTGCAGCCTTACTGTCCACCGAGGGCAACCAGGAAGAAAGGTGTAAGCAGGTAGACCCCCCCGCCCCTCCGCTCCCGTTAGCCAATCACAACAACACGACCAGCACGCCATGCCCTGCCTGCCCGGTGCCTAACCACCAACCCTCAGGACCGTGACGACTCCAGTGTGGCACTTCTCACTCACCTCTGACCTTTGTGCTCCAGCTGTTTCGCTGTAACAAACCCGCGAGTCGGTCTGTGCTTTGCCGTTTTGATCACTCACCCAAAGAAAGTTGTTTTTCTCCAAATGACAGCGAAGGCTTGTTGCTTCGTATGAAAGAGACTTTGAGCCGATCGTATTGCTTAATGTAGAGAGAAGTGCTGTGATGTGATTCTCCTGTGCCTTACACGTTCTGTCTGTTTGAATCACTAACATGCACCTGCACTTCTGCATGCTGTTAACATCGAATCCTTCTACGACCCACTTAGAAATCTGACTCATTATCATGTATAGTGAACTAGCTATAGGATAACTAAAGCTATACATGCTTAGATTATGACACAGCCATCTACTGGTGTCTAAAACAACAATAATTGTGTTGAAATTTCCAACGATAGATGTCCAACTGGGTTCAGTGCAGCTCTACTGTGATTTGAATGAATGAAGAGAACTTATAATCACCTGTTTTTTAATTTCCAATATAATCAATAAACAGAACTATAAAGTATCTACTGTAACACTCTTCATCCCACTGGATGTTGCAGCCTGGTAAACATCCTGTATTTCAAGCATTAGATTGTTGAGTCATCTTGATCAAACCAGAAGACACAGACATGATGCTTCTAATGCAGGAATCAAGAACTTGAGTTTCTATGGTTTCACTAACAAGTCTAAGGAACAAATAAAAGCCTCTAGAATGGATCAAAGTGATTGTTTGTCTGTACAAACACAGTCACAACAATCCGGAGCTGCTCATAGCAACTGGAGCACGACTTCATGGTGCAAATTCATCAAAGAATAATGGGAAACCTGTTTAAATGCCTCTTATACTGTAGTAGTTTCTGTCTTAACCCCAAATTCTATCCCTCTCGACTACAATATCAAACTCCTACTTTCCACAAAGTGTATCTGTACTCACCTGCATGTTGTTGACACAGAAACAGTGTACACCAGTGTTCTTGAGTAGTTGTGTACTTCACTGAATGCAGCTTTCAACTCGCACCTTTTCTCTCAAGTTTCTCTCTACAGGCTCAACCCGTACGTTAGTCTACCGAGGAATGCTTAGTAATCTGATTACTTTACTGGTGTTAATCTGTCCATCAGACTGGTCCTCCGTGGTTTTGCAGACTCTGACCAAATGCAACATTCCCACAGAAATTCATAATTCAGCCACATTTCTGTGCTTTTAATATATATTCTAAAACAAATCTCTGTTTGAAACACATGGTCAAAGTTCCTGTGAAACCATGGAAACCCTCTGAGCCTTCTCCTCTGTGTCGTCCTCCCTTGTGAACCTGTTGTGCTGCTTCTCCTCCAGGCAGCCCAGGTGGTCCTGATCTCCTTGTTTGAGCTCAACACCCCCGAGTTCACCATGCTGCTGGGGGCTCTGCCCAAAACCTTCCAGGACGGAGCCACCAAGCTGCTGCACAACCACCTGAAGAACTCCAGCAACACCAGCAGCAACGTGGTGAGGGACACGAGACACTGTCGTATCTGATGTTCAGTTACAGATCAGTAGAGTCATCATGACTCATTGCATGAATCGTTGCTCCACAGGGCTCACCGAGCAACACCATTGGTCGGACGCCACCACGCCACACCCCCAGCAGGACCAGTCCCCTGACCTCTCCGACAAACTGCTCCCACGGCGGACTGTCTCCAAGGTACCTGATCACCAGTTAACACAACCTGGGCTAACTAATGCATCATGGTGATGTCATTTTAACTAACGCACAACCTGACAGGCGGGTTAGTAGAAGTTAGTAGAAGTTAGCAGAGTCCTTCACTCTTTACAGGGTTCGTACGGTCATGGAAAACCTGGAAAAGTCATGGAATTTTATTATGTGTTTTTCCAGGCCTGGAAAAGTCATGGAAAAAAATAATCTCCCAAAAGTTTTGGAAAAGTCATGGAAATTTGTTATATTCATATTTTCATGTCGTTCATTTTAGGGATGGGCATAATTAATAAACGATCGATTAAGACAATTTAATCGAATGCCCATCCCTAGTTCATTTACGCTGAGTTTTAAATAAGTCATATGCTTTCAAAGAAATACGCTCAAAATATAGGCAGGCATACTTGGGTTTGTGTCATTTAAGGTGAACTGTATGCCTTGGAATTCTCATTGTTAGTTTGAATACTACATTTTGTCACTTTTTCGTGTATACGCCGAGATTTCACAAAATGTTCGGTCATGGAAATTTGGTTTAAAGTTATTGAAAAGTCATGGAAAAGTCATGGAAATCCATTGATCAAAATGTGTATGAACCCTGTCTTTAGTCTCTGCACCTGTCACTCGGAATCTCCGTCGCAGATTTAACCGATTTTGTGTGAAATGCTGATATTGATCAGAAACTCGAGTTTGATTCTCTCCGACTGAGCAGCTCATTCACCTGAAGCTGTCACTGCCTTTTAATATCAACCAGAGACCCCAGAACTCTGCAGAGGATGTTCCCTGCTTGTGTTCACTGTAGTTGAACCTGCAACATTCTGTGTGTTGAGATCATTCTGGTTGATTTTGAAAAGGGAGGAGGGTTGTGTTTCATGTGAAGCCGAGTTTGTGGGTTTCTGCTTCTTTTCCACTGCTTTCCTCTAAACTAACACTTTCCCCTTGAACCTCTAAAGCTCAGACTAGTTTCTTTTTTGTCTTTTCTCTTTCTGCACACTTTGTTTCTCCTCCTCCTCCTCTCACCTGTCTGTGTCGTGGTGTCGGTTTCCATCTCCTCTGCCCCCCCCCTGTCCTGTCCCCTCCTTCCCACCCGGCCACACCAGTCGGTTATGGGGTTGGGGTGTCGACGGCCTGTCAAAGCACCCCCCAGCTCCTGCTCCTGCTCCTCCTGCTCCTGCTCCTCCTCCACCTACTCCTCCTCAGCCTCACTCCACCCCTGCCACCCCCTCCCAAAGGGTCCTGCGCAGAGCATACTCCCCCAGGTAATGAGGGTGGGCCGAGACACACAGGAGGTCACCCCCCCCCCCACAGGAGAGCCCGACCCTTTGCATGACTGACATTTCCCCTTTTCCGGACCAGCTGAGAGAATCTTTCATTTTTACTTTCCTCCTTGACACACACACGTATTAATCCATCATCTCTAATAAAATGTGCTTGTTTACCTGCTGCTGATGCACAATTTAAAGCTTGTGTGTTTTTCTCTTTCTGTCGTTTGTGTGTTTGTGTGTTAGTATGATGGAGTACGACACTGAGAACATGAACTCGGAGGAGATCTACAGCTCGCTCCGTGGCGTCACCGAGGCGATTCAGAGCTTCAGCTACCGGAGCCAGGAGGACCTGAACGAGCCAATCAGACGCGAGGGCAAGAGGGACGACGCTGTGAGTCACAATCCTTTCAAACTGTTTCTTCAATACTGGCTTATTTGCTCTTTTGAACACTGTGGGCAACATGTTGGGAATTCGACACGGAACCTGAGAATTAGAATTCAATTTGTGGAACCACATTCCAAAAAACCATTCCTAGTCCCTTTCCAAGTCTTTATATTACATAGAAATTGAAAAACTTTAAATAACAAAAACAGGATACACAAATAATTCTGTAAATAAAACAAATGTCTCAAATGATATACATTTGTACTAACAATACACAGCTATGAAAGGATCACTCTACATCTGACTGACAAACAGCACATCTCTGACCTTAATAAACAGGTTTTAAGACAAAAACTTATGGTTAAAACTTTTTTTAAACGTCTTTGCGAAAAGAAGATACCCGTAAAATAAATTTCACATTTTAGTTCATGAATTTTAGATTTAGTAAGTTATAAAAATGAAGTTTTCTACAACTTTTATATTATGTACAAGGATGTCAAACAAGCTTATTTCTTTTTTTTTTTTAAAGGGATATTTCACCTAAAACGGTTCGGACGACTACATCCTACAGTATTAATCTGTTTCTCTCTCCTTTGTGCTCCAGGCCGGGCGAGAAGGAGTAGCGCCGTCCCCCGGCTCTGACGCTCGCCTGGGATTGGACGTGGTGGAAGGAGGTCGCACGGCGTTGGATAACAAAACCTCTCTGCTCAACACGCCCTCGCCACGCTCCTTCTCCGGGCCGCGCGGCCGCGAGTTTGCTCCTTACGGCTACGGAGAAACCATCTGTACCTATGACAAGAGCGCCCTGAAGGAGGCCGTGTTCGACGATGACGTGGAGCAGTTCCGAGACTGTGAGTAACCGTTGGTAACCAAGCTGCGGCAAAGTACAGGCTGTTGATTATTGCAGGAAACAGAAATACAAACACTTCAGGGTCCACATACATGTTGTGTTTTAGAGAAGCTAAATGCTCCTGGTGTAACATGGTGTTCAGGCTGCTTCTTATTATATCACCTGACCACCAGCCACCTTCTGTTTCCTTTTATAGATATAAAACTCTAATTATCAATATTAAAAGGCTCTGCAGTTATAAAGTGAAAGTTAAAGTGTCTCTATGCAGCAGCAGATCAGATTCTGACTCGACAGGGATTTTGATTATTTTGTCCGACCCATCCCGACCTATCGCTCTACAGCAGAGTCACAACTCAGAGTTTTATTCTATTTGACAGATGTGGTTTTAAAAGATCATTAATACGTTGGATAATTTGAGGATCTCTCATCTCAACGTGTGTTTGAGACACAGACGTTTTAAGAGCACAAACCAGCAGCCGTCACTTTTCCCTCCTCATCCCTCCGAACACATCTGTCCTCCACCATGACTCTATTGTATAATGTGACCATATCATATTGTATTGAGAACACAAAGAGAGATGGATTCTGCTGTGCGATGCTGAGACTCGACACAAGATGTAGAAACGAAGAGGTGAAACTTTCTGTGCTTTAGTTTCACCACAGCAGTGTGTGAGTCTGCAGTTCCTTTTGTTGTGAGACACAATCCGCTCTGTGCATCACTGTGTTGTCATCGCATCCTGTCTCCCCTCTGTCCCCCCCACCTCCATCCCTCCTCCACCCACACCCTCCTCCTCCTCCTCCTCCTCCTCCTCCTCCTCCTCCTCCTCCTCCTCCTCCTCCTCCTCCTCTAGGCCGACGTCAGGAAAGCGGTGAAAACAAGATGACGCTCCCCAAGGTCTTTGCTCCCGGTAAAGAAGCCCCCCCCCCCCTGCCTGAGTTGTCTTAATGACTGAACTCACGTCTGACTCTTCACTGACCATCACTGCACTCGCCCTCTTTCTGTGTCTGATTCCCTGTTTCTTCTCGGGTCTTCTAACTTCTTTTAACTCCACCTCTTCCCTTTGTGTTCACTAAATCCAACCTGTCTTACTTAAAACCAGAACTAGCAGGTTAATGCTTTTTCACTAAATGGTTATGGGATTATCTTTGATAATTAATAGCGTCATATTAACTGTAACAATAAAACAGCTTGATATCCATAGCAAGGTTCATCTTGATAAGACTTTTATACGTTTATAGCAAAGCGATAAAAGGTAATTTTGTCCTTCTGACAGGAACTGTCTATTATAAAAATAGATAAACTGAGTTCTACACCCATCAGTTGACTTTATATGTGTGTATATATGTATTTTATATTCAATTTATTGTCAAAATCCCTTTTTAAATGATCAAGCTTCCAAAATTCAAAATTGGTGCAACAACATTAGACATTTATCCCTAACAGTGCATTTAGAGCTTTACTCTCTGCATTTAGCATCTTAACATATCATGTCATCTTAAATTCATTCTTAACATATAACATCTATTTTTAATTGGTTCTACACTAACATACTTATACAATAAGCAGTTTATTTGTGTCGTAAACGGGTACAAAAATATCCCGCAGCACTTTTCCTCTAGTTTAAAAACCACTTAGAACCCTGAGGAGTGATGGCAGATGAAATGAGTGATGAATTAAACCAAGATCTGATCGTTTTTACACTTATTAACTCGTTCTTTTCTCCTCCTCCTCTCCGGCGAGCAGTCGGCCAGGACCACTCTGACCTCGTGGCCGACCTCCTGAAGGAGCTGTCCAATCACAACGAGCGCTCAGAGGAGCGTAAGGGCGCCCTGGTGGAGCTGCTGAAGATCACCCGAGAGGACAACCCGTCCGTGTGGGACGAGCACTTCAAGACCATCCTGCTCCTCCTGCTGGAGACGCTCAGTGATAAAGATGTAGGTTGAATAATGACTCTGCTCTGAGTCTCTGTGTGTGTGTGTGTGTTTCCATTGCTGCTTATTATCATACAATTGTGTTTGTGGAGTCTGCGTATGAAAGAGCAGGATGTTTAATGGCCTGTCCCTGTTTCCCTCAGCACACCATCCGAGCCATGGCCCTGCGCGTGCTCAAAGAAATCCTGAAGAATCAGCCGGCTCGCTTCAAAAACTATGCAGAGCTGACGATCATGAAAACTCTGGAGGCGCACAAAGACTCACACAAAGAGGTACACAACTCCAGCCTCATCCACACACTGCAGTGTAAAACAAGCTGCAGGCAACTCAACACTCCCTGCACCCGTTGTTTATGTAATAATGTTTGTGCAGCTTGAAATCACAGATCAGAGTCCGTTTATTATAAATCCAAAGATAAACCTAGTCGTGCAGAGCTTTACAGTCTTGGCATCAATATTAGGCTGATACAATAGCTGGACACTATAACCCCGACCTTTGACCCTTAACCCAGGAAGATTTAAAATGGCGCTCATTACCAAGGCTCACTCGTAGATATCAGTCAAATTAATATTCCTGATTTGATCCCTGAGGAAACAGTGAAAACATTGAAAAAATTACTAGAAGAAAGTGGGAAAAGTGGTTTCTTTTCATCCTGATAAAACACTAGTCGTCACCACTGAACAACACAAATTAAATGACATTTAATTCTACATTATATGATTAACCACAGTGTGTATGTGTGTCTTCCAGGTGGTGCGTGCAGCAGAGGAAGCTGCCACCACCCTGGCCGGCTCCAGCCACCCGGAGCAGTGCATCAAGGTCCTGTGTCCCATCGTCCAGACGGCCGACTACCCCATCAACCTGGCCGCCATCAAGATGCAAACTAAAGTCATCGAACGCATCACCAAGGACTCGCTGGTGCAGCTGCTGCCCGACATCATCCCCGGACTCCTGCAGGTCCGACTCAAAGCTTCGTGACACATTAACTGAAAGACAGATAATGGAAAAACCCCTCATTTCTTGTTTTAAATGTCAGGAAACCTGCTTCGAAAAGTTTATAAAACTCAAAACCGATCTGAAAATGTAGTGCACGTTGTTTTCCAGACACACGTGGCAAATGTCCCGAGGCCTCCACACATTATATAACATGAAAACAGGCTTTCAGATTAGAAACCTCCCCGCTGGCTTCAAAAAGGCTTATTTGGTCAATGTTCATATTTGGACACTGGGAATTATTTGCCTTATTTGTCCCTGGAAATGTTTGCGTGTACTCTGCCCTATCAGCAACTGCTCCAGAGTTCCTGCTGACCCCGTGTGTGTGTGTGTGTGTGTGTCTGTGTGTGTGTGTGTGTGTGTGTGTGTGATGCCGTCTCTTCTCTGTGCAGGGCTATGACAACACAGAGAGCAGCGTACGCAAGGCCAGCGTGTTCTGTCTGGTGGCGATCTACTCTGTGATTGGCGAGGATCTCAAACCCCATCTGGCTCAACTCACGGGCAGCAAGGTACTGAGAGCCGCCAACAACACTCTGCACGCACAGACACACACACACACACACACACGCTTCACCAGACGCAAACCCTTATCATCTTCCCATGTTGTCATTTCTCCGCTGGTTCCAACCGGTTGTCCAAGTATTAAGCCCAAGGTCATATTTGTCCTGCTTGTCACTACGTGTCCCTGGGTTATGTAAGGCTTGGGGTCTGAGGGGCAGGTGCACCTGGACCGAGGGGATCCGTCCCAAACCCAGACCACCCCCACTCCCACTCCCAGCTCCAGTCTTGAGGGTAACTGGTTATCTGAGATGAGTCAGTGAAGTTCTGAGTCGACCGAGAGAAGCCGATGAAGCTCTGGCACCTTCTCAAGTCGTCCAGATCATATAAAAAAGGCAAAGTGATAAGGAGTCAAAGGTGCAGATTCAAGAGGACAATAGACTTGATTCATTCACTATTATATACTAATCACTTTAATAACCAGTAGAACCAGCAGGGGTTAAAGGGCTCCACCACTGGGTTCTAGAGCATTCTAGATTTTAAATAAACCATTCGGTCTTCAGAATCTCGAGTGTCTCCTGCTGTCTTCTCATTCGGGACCATCAGGACATTCTCTGGACTTTTACTTGGAGAAGCTACGGGAACAGTCCTTAGTGTTATGATCCACTCGGACTTTTGGGTTCTTCCCTCTTTAGAGAACATGTGAAGGTTCTCCACAGCACAGCAGCTTCAGATGGAAACACCTCCTCTTACTGCTGAAGTGAACGTTGATGTTTGTGTGTTTGTGTGTTTGTGTGTTTGTGTGTTTGCAGATGAAGCTGCTGAACCTGTACATCAAGCGAGCCCAGACGACCAACAGCAACAGCAGCAGCTCCTCGGACGTCTCCTCTCACAGCTAGTGGAGCTGGGGGGGGGGGTGAACGGTGTGGATGGACGTGGGCGTGGCCGTGCTTCTCTCAGACTCCTCCCTGTCTGAGCTTCCCCTCCTTTCCTCTTCCTCCTCCTCCTCCTCCTCCTCCTCATCATCACAACGCTCCACTGCGCTTCTCTCCTGTTTCGAGAGGCTGCCGTCAACCTGTGTGTCCAGCCCCCCCCCGACCCCACCCCACCCCCCCACCCCCCTGCTCTCAATACTTGTGAATGTAACTCCGGGCCGGTTTCAGACTCAGCGTGTTTAGAGACGTGAGGACGACCTTCGCTCTTCCTCCTGTCAGGTTCTCCTCTTCCTCCCGGAGCTCGGATCCGGTCGCAGCCGGAGTTCGGACACGAGTTACTTTCACGTCAGAGGAGAGAAACGTTTTCTGAGAATCAGTTTCACAACAGTTCGGGATGAAGTGTCATTTGGCTGGACCAATGATGGGAACACGCCTCTAGGCTGGGAGCATGAAAACCAAATATTACACGAAAATGTGCAAGGGAACAATGTGACATAAAGAGAAAGTACTGTATAATCATCTTAAGTTAATGTTTTAAGTTAATGATCTGGCTTCATAGAGGCCTGGGCTTTGATTGTAGTCTTTTTTTTTATGTTTGTTTATAATTAAAAGTTGCTCGTTCGATTGAATCCTCCTTCGACAAAAGTAAAGGTACGGCTGAAAGGAAACTTTTCAGCTAGAGAAGTGAATCCTGCAAACGTCGTGCACGTCTTTACGTTGAGCTGGAGAAGATGAAATATCCGTTGAAGTGCACCTTTTAGAAATAATTTGAAGTGAAATTCACAATCAGCAGTCGAGGTTTGACCCGGGAGAAGTTGTGTTTCCTGTGTTTTCCGTCTGGACTCGTGGAGCCGGAGCTTCTAACAAACCAGCGACACCTGAATCCCGGCTGCTGCTCGGGACCACGTGAGCTGAGGGACTCTCTGAAGAGGACGGCCTTTGTAAATACTACAAGCTGAGAGACAGACAGAGACAGAGAGACAGAGACTTTCATGGAGACATGTCCAGGCCTTATTCACTTCACACTCGACTGGGACCTGCAGCTCTGGAGCTCCTTCGCTCAAACTGTGAATCTGCAGGAGAACGAACCCTGGAGGAGTCTTTGCTGAAGAAGCAAACGAGTATGAGTTGTTGCTCCCCCGACTTGTAGCCACAGCTTCTGCAACAACCCTCAACACACACACACACACACACACACACACACACACACACACACACACACACACACACACACACACATAAAGGTATTTTGTACATATACACTTTTTCACCACTGCTTCGCAAAACTTTTACAAAAAAAGTCAGTAAAAAGTGAAACAGGCCGACGGCGGTCCGGGACTCTTTCTGCACGTTTGCAAATTTAGCTCGCATGAAATCTGCAGCACTATTTGTCAGCGTTGTGCGATTTTTTTGCAGGGTCCAGGTTGTCGGCTGTCAAAGTGCACTTGTAACATCCCCAGGTTTCTCCTCTCTGACGTGTCGGAGGAGGTCGAGTGTGAGACGGTACAAAGTGGATCCAGCGTCTGTCGACCACAACAAAGTGTGTTTGGTAGAAAATGAGTCGGTAGATGTTGTCGAGGAAATCGTACCTCGGAGCACGATTGTGTGTTTTATCTCATCAGCTCCAAGTCTGAGCTTTAAAATGTTTGATGATTGGTGGCGAAGGAAGAGTTTCCTCAATCGATCGGTTATTTATTATTGGATATGATTTGGTTGATCATGGTACAGTTCATCTGCTGTAGAGAAGGATCAGACTGCTACTGCTTCTTTTCTTTTTTTAATTCTCCTCATTTGCTTACTTCTTGCAAATCAATAACGACGATGATGATGATAATAATAAGAATGAATATTAATAGGATGTTCACTTTGACAGACACACACTGAGAGAAGTGGCCAATTCTGCTTATCTAAGTAAATGAATGTACAGAATCTGCATATGTTTATAATTTGCTTTATGATTATTGGTACTGAAAGTAAACAACAATTTGCCTGCTTGACTTTCACCGGAATCCCTTCGACGGCCGAGCTTTTGCCAAAAGTCTCGTTCTCACAGGCTGATCCCAGGAACAGCCATGATGCTGTTCCCCTCGCCAACTGTTCACTATGCATGTTCTGCAGTACACTGTCTTTCTTTCGTCATGTAATATTCATACCTGTATTTATATATTTTATCTTATTTGATTTGATTCTCTCATGATAAACTGTACAGAATGTCTTTTTGTTTTGTTTTGTTGTTTTTTTGTTAAAATACACCTGTGATAGATTTGCAACGATATTAAGAAACTGTTTTGCTCTCGAAAAAATAAAACCAACTCAGAGCTCATCTGAAATATCTCTTGTGCTGCTTCTTCAAAAGTTTCTTAAAGGGGACATATTATAAAAAATCCACTTTTGTAGTGCTTCTACACGTTAATTTGGGTTTCTAGCATGTTTACCGTCCCAAAAACTCTGGAAAAAAAACAACTCCCGCGATTTGTTGTGGTTCCTCTGTCAGAAACAAGGGATACATAGATGGCATCGAATGGGATTACGACCCGAAACTCAAAACAGGTCAATCTGAGGAGGGCTGCTTTCTTTAGACAGGGTAAGAAGGCTGCTGTTTTAAATGATCCTTGTGGTATTTTAACCAAAATATGTTTCAGACATTACATTAAGACCCCAAGGAACCATATCAGCGGTAAAATGGGCATAATACGTCTCCTTTTAAAGTGTAAATCTGAGCTTCCCTCCTCTTCCTCACTTTCCTCCGAGCTGCGGCTGAACCTGGACTTCCACCGGGTCCCGGCAGCCGTGTTGTCCACATGTGTCCGAGCGCTGACGTGTGCTGACGCTCCGTGTAAACATTAACCTGAGAGGAGTTTGAAATGAGCTGCTGCTAATCTGTGAGGAGCCGGAGGAGGAGCAGCTGCTGCTCGGGGGGGGGGGGGGTCTGAGCTCCTCCTGCTCCCCTCATGCTCCTCCTGCTCACCTCATGCTCCATTTACTCAAACATTTAAAAAACTAATATTTAATTTACCAGTTATTCTGTCACCTTTATTACTTTCATTTGTAGTTTGGACATCAGACGCCGTAAAGACAAAACTACTGCTCCTTGATTTATATATTTATGATATCATAAATAAATGACAGCTCGGTGTTTGTTTTCCAAATTTCCTCCCCAGGCATCATTTCCCTGAGTGAGTTTAAAGTCGAGGTTTAGTGTCAACAACAGGCCAAGTGAAGCTGCCATTAATGCATCAACCGGGCCAGACAGTGGAAGTGGGAGGTGTGCCACCCCCCCCCCCCCACTCCACTCCCCGCCTCTCCAGAGGTCATCCCAGGTGTGCTGGTGATATCACCGGCTGATATAAGAGGCCGGGCGACGAGCTGCGGCTTCAAAACTCCCGTCGGTGCTGAAGAGAGAGGAGGCCGGCCGGCTGCAGAGCTCCTGAGTCTCACCCCCGAGGTCCGAGGACACCAGAGGACGCCGCCCTGGACAATATGCTGTTCTGCCATTCCCAGCCTGAGTCCTACCACCAGCACTCTGCCACTTACATTAGGTAAAGAGGACAAGTTGAGAGGCTTCATTAACCTGTGGAGTTCAGAGAGAGAGAGACATGGTGGCAAAGCAGTGACCTTTACTTCCATGAGAGGAAACTGAGTTTAGATTGAAAAGTGTTTTTGTTTTAATGTGCACTGTAGCAGTAATCTGCCTGTGAAATCATGTTTTATTCATTATTGTTTGAAATCAATTCCTCAGAGTGAAATTTCAACTTTTGAATTGCATTTGAATGGTTAATTTTAAAGGAGCATTGCATTCAAAATCCACATTTAGATTCTCTGGAGTGTTTCTCTTGCTGTGACCTAACACCTGAGCTGCAGGAGTAACTCTGTGTTTTGCAACATCTCACTTCTCTTTGCTCACGGAAGCTGATTAGATTAAAGAACCAGCAGCTCAGTCACCTTTGTCTTCTGGCTGCTCAGCTCTTCCTCTGCCCGGCTGCTCTCTTTCAGAGAGGCCATAGCTCCTTTCCTGGCCAGCGAGGAATCCAGGCTTATGGCCGAAAGTGCCATATGTGCCAAGAGGAGCCCGTTCCAGTACTCGCTGTGTGCCGCCACCTCGCCGGCGGCCAAGCAGCAGGAGGAGACGCTCACGTATCTCAACCAAGGTAGCTATCTGTCCTATCTGTCCCGGGAGCTGAATGTCCAGCTTGACTGAGTGGACCGGAGCTCATGTTGTCACTTCATTTAAATTCAAATTCATTGAAATGTTTAATAAACACACGAGTTCAGCCTGGTGTGTGAGGTCATCTGTATAACATCTTAATGTGCCAGATGTGCTTTAATCTCTAAAATCATAATAAACCCAAGCTACAGCTCCAGATGTTTTGATGACATCACAACATCAAGTTGAATCTGTGTGTGTCTATGGAAGCAAAGAAAAGCCATGATTAGTTTTATGTGACTGTTCCGAGTGGTGAAGTTTTACTAGATCTGCGTTTTGTATTAACCTTCTGATTAATTTCTCAATTAAGTGTTTACTTAATAAAATGTTTTTAAAAAATGCTTCTTTTTTATCCGATAAACATTGTTTAAGCTACAACATTGAATTGACTGTCATTGACAAAGATTAGAGAGAAACTGGACCAGGAGGATCTCAGATCATTAAAAATTACTTGTAACATTAATCCATTATCTCAACAGTTGCTTATAAACATTAATAAAAAATCATTGAAGCTTCTGAATATGTGATGTTTAAATATGTTTGATACACAAATTGACATCTAAAGCATTACAATATTTTGGGTTTTAAGGGAAGTTATGTTTTCTTTTGTCCTGACAACACAATATTCTTGTGTCAGAAGTTTTTAGTCACTCATTCAAACTTCTGAGTCTTGGATCATGTGACTGACAGGACGTCACCTGATTGGACCGAGCACTGATCGATTCAAAAGAGGCTTCATTGATTTTCCTTGGGAGTCGTAATGTCTGAAATAGACTAATTGATTATGTAATAATGAAATAAGTACATTTCGAACAGTAAGTTTTAAGGAATCCATAAATGCCTCAGTTAGCACAGTTGGTAAATAAATGAAATTCCTTTGGCCTTCCTTTGCTTCCATATACAATCATTGACAGATGTGAGTAGTAATACAAAAAGAAGAAAAACTTCCTGTTCTGGACTTTATGAATGAGATGTAAACATAATTAAAATCACACAATAAGTCAGATTTCTCTTGACAACATGAGCTCCTGCTTGTTTTCTTACATGTCTGATCTTTTCTCCTCTTTGTTTCTTTGTTCTTTCCTCTTTGTACTTCGATCTGAAACCTTCTGATTGTGTTTCTCTTGTTGAACAGTGAGATGTTGATATTATCTTCATGTTTCTTTGTCCTGCTTCTCTGCTCTGAAGTAATTTGTTTACGAGTACACACAATGAAAGTGAGCTTGCTGTCACATGCAAATTTTGGCCAATATTACAAGTTATAATATGATAAAAATTGCCACGTAACGGTGGCACATATTGATAATGAGTAAATTGACTTCAGTGTCCAAAGCTTAGTTTTATAAATACACAGAAAAGTCACTGATGGTCCAGTCGTGTCCCTCACTGGCTTTTCTTGATAAGATATGATATTGGATGATATGATGGAGACATATACGTTTCATAAAGTGACTTTTTAGAAAGTTTCCTAATTTGATTCAGTTTCTATCTCCACTTCCCCTCTTTTCTGATTGACTGATTTCCCATTTTTCAATTTTAATCAGGTCTTTTTTAATGTTTTAAAATGTAGGTCAGTCCTACGAAATCCGTATGCTTAACAGAAAACTAGTGGAGTATACAGATATAAGCAGCAAATATGTAAAGGTAGGTGTAAGGTCCGTTTTTTGACTTTCATGTGACCTCCGCCTCTTTCTCTTTCTAGTGTCTGTTTTCATATCTCCATTTCCTGGTTCGTCACAGGTCCCCTGACCCTCCCTTCCACTTCGGGGGTGGGGTGTCCACCTCGGAGAGTTTGGTACTTTCACCCAAAACCCTCCTCTCCTCCTTCGTAGACTTTACAAACACACAACTCATCCTCCCTTCACGTTTCCAGCCTCCACACACTCTGTTCCTCTGTTCCTCTGCTTCCTCCTTCACCACCGGAGTTTACTTCAGAAAGAAATGAGCATCTTAACATTTCTTTAATTAACTTTTCTATATATATATATATTTTCTTGTAAGTGATATCTCCCAGATGCCATTGCTTTCTGAATAAAGTCCATTAACAGCTCATAATGTCTGTCATGTCACTTTGGATTTCATTCACACAGGTTGTTGTATTTCAGATGCGTATTGAGAGTAACTCAACTGTTTATTGCACAGATGTTTTGAACACTGGAGAGAAGGTGGAGGTGGTTTTGTTTCCGTGTGAGTGCATCCACTCCACATGCCTCCGTCCTCAGGCTCCACAGACTAATGTTAGCTGCAGCTTCCTGGAGACGCGGGAATGGGACAGGTGGCGTCTCCACAAACACATGACGTGTCGGCTCGAGTCGCGCATGAGCCTTCCCGTAAATATCATAAATATCCCGATGAGCGCTTTGGTCGTTTCATCTGATTATGAGACAGATTTTAAAGAGCAGCAGGGGGCGAGATGTCGTCATCTTACTCCAACCTGCTTTAACTGAAGATGTTCAGATCACGAGATGTTTGTTACAACCTAAAGGTCCAAGCACAGGAGCCAACTTTTAACATGAATCAGCAGAATCGTGTCCCTCAGCTCCAGCTCATAACATTCCTTTGAAAACACGACACCTCAATTCAAGATCGTCCTGGTTACACAACTTTCTGTTCAGGATAAATGATAATACTAACGTGGAATGAGAAAACTAAAAATGAGCCAGAAACAATCCGACTGTTGTTTAGTTTCAGGCCATTGACGTCATCAAATATTCTCCAGCTTAGTTATATTCTAAAATAAACTTTCATTAAAGTCCCGTGAAGTCCCTCAGTAAGTTAAAAACAGTAAGAAGCAGTTTATAGATGGAAGACATGGATCAGGGTTCCCACATGTTGGTCTCCAGCTTGATTGTTGAACAAGAGGTGTTTTTCACCTAATAGTTTCTCCAGGAAGCTGAAGTCTCCATCAGATGGTTTCTTCAAATGTTTGTCCCGACGAGTGTGGGAGCCCTGATTTCAGTTTAAAATAAAAACCCTTGTATTTGCTGCTTCTTATTATTCATATCTGACACATGGACGCTGTTTTTAAACATGTGTACTGTAGGAATGCAGATGTAAAAACTAATCACTCTGTTGTAATGAATGAATGTGAATGACCTGATCTGAATCCCTGCTCCTACGTGTTCACAGAGCATTGTGCGCGTGGTGTTCCATGACCGGAGGCTGCAGTACATGGAGCACCAGCAGCTGGAGGGCTGGAGGTGGAACCGGCCCGGAGACCGGATCCTGGATCTAGGTACGTTGGACTGGAGCAGCAACAAGTGACCTGTGATAAATCAATCCTCTGCTGTGATGCATTGCTTCACCACCAGGCTCATAATGATCTGGACTCAGTGTTTCCCTCCATGGAGCCACGGGTGTCCTTGTGTGTGCTTTGACCAACTTGACTGGACAGTGACAAACCAACAACCTTCTCGCCTTTTGACTCAGATTCTGCTAAATTCTATTGGCTGCATGGGAGGATGTGATGTCACTGTTTACCAACTGATCTCAGAACAGACACAGCAGTCAACAGTGAGGACTGACCGCCTGGCTGTGTTTCCTGCAGATATCCCTCTGTCCGTGGGGATCGTGGAGCCTCGGTCTCACGCTCTGCACCTCAACACCATCGAGTTCCTCTGGGATCCTGTGAAGAACGCCTCCGTGTTCATCCAGGTAGATAGATAGAGAGAGAGAGAGAGAGAGATAGATAGATAGATAGATAGATAGATAGATAGATAGATAGATAGATAGATAGATAGATAGATAGATAGATAGATAGATAGATAGATAGATAGATAGATAGATAGATAGATAGATTGATAGATTGATAGATTGATAGATTGATAGATAGATAGATAGATAGATAGATAGATAGATAGATAGATAGATAGATAGATAGATAGATTGATAGATAGAGTACTTTATTCATCCCCGAAGGGAAATTAAGTCTCATAGCAGCCGGTATATTTGAATACAATAAAATACAATACAATAGAATAAAATAAAAAATATTGAGGTAGAAAGAATAAAAACAGAAACACAAGATAAATAGGTAGATACGGTGCAGTGGCAAGATGATGGTAATAGTACTGATGATATGATGGTAATGTTATTGTTAGACAGTATATAAAAATAGCACAGTATATATAGTATATAATATAACATAATATATATTTATATCTGATAGTAATTATACCAATATAATAGCAGTATATAGTAATAATGGCAGCAACAGTATATATAATAATAATAGTAAATATAATAATAATAACATGTACACAAGTATAAATATGTGTATATACAAGAATATACAAAGAGTATGATATAATATGATATGATATATAGTAGAGGTATAAATATAAGTATTTGACTATACAATAGATAATATAATATACTATGAGTGTAAGAATATGTAGACAGAGTGTGCAAAAGACAATATTATTGTATAAAATGATATATAATATCAATATGGTTTATATTAACACATATTACATATGATGTGAAGTAAGTGTATATGGAGCGGAGTGTTGTACAGGGTACACAGTGGGTTCAGGTACAGGTACAGACGGGTTCGGGTCAAAGGTCAGGAGGAGAGTCAGTGCTGCTGCTCGTCCTCCTGCTCATCTCCTGTCTCTCTGTCTCCTCAGGTCAACTGCATCAGCACCGAGTTCACGCCCAGGAAGCATGGGGGGGAGAAGGGCGTTCCCTTCCGCATCCAGGTGGACACGTTCACCACCAACGAGCAAGGGGAGTACATGGAGCCCGTCCACTCGTCCAGCTGTCAGATCAAAGTCTTCAAGGTCTGAACCTCCGTCCCACTCGTGTTCTTCTGCTTCTGTTTTACACCTTCAAGCTACAAACACCTGAAACTTAACATCATCTGTCTCAATCTAATGTCCTCATCTCGTCTGTCCTCAGCCCAAAGGAGCCGATCGCAAACTGAAGACGGACAAGGAGAAGATCGAGAAGAAGACGCTTCAGGACAGAGACAAGTACCAGGCGTCCCACGAGACCACCGTGCTGAAAGAGGTGGGACATCAGGACAGGTTGCACCACAGACCCTCTGTCTGTCTCCATGTTGTCTCTGCTGAGCTCAGCTGGGACGGTATTGACCCCCCCCCCACTGTGGTCTGTCCTGCTCTTATATGGATCCGTCTCTAATCTCATGAGACCTCAGTCACTCATTCTATCACTCACAATGTTTTCCTCCTCGGGTCTAACTTCCTCACACACAACATGTTCAACCAGTGTTTGTCAGTGTGTTAATGTGTTGTGTGTGTGTGTGTGTGTGTGTGTGTGTGTGTGTGTGTGTGTGTGTGTGTGTGTGTGTGTGTGTGTGTGTGTGTCAATGATTGCGTCTCCGTGTGTGCGTCACTTTAATCTTTGAACGTTAAAGTGAGTCTTCGGTTTAATCTGGTTTGTTATTCATCCGGACAAAAAACAAACCTGAAGCAAGAAAACAAAACACTATGAAGTTTACAAATTAAAGTCCTGTCTCTAAACTTTCACCTTATTAAAAGCATATGCACAATATCAGCAAAATGCACTTTAAGGAGTCATTGTGTAGAATGAGGTGTTGTATTTTTATAGAAGTATTATTGATGTATTAATTAACAGATGGCCATTATTCAAATATTATATCTACTTTACAATGCATCATATTCTATAACTAAATCCTATGTTTTATAGTCACAACAGTAGAAAGTGCAACATAGTTTTAATGCTTATCTGTCGAAAATGTCAAACATAAACACTTCCTGTAGCTGTTTCAAAGTAAAAGCACTAAAAGAGGTTTTTATTATTATTATAAGACTTGAATATGCAAAGCTTCGTACTATAGAATCTTTAGTATTTGTAGTATTCAGGTGTGTGATTCTCTCTATGAATTAACACTTCCTCATTTCATCCGTTCTGAGTGGGAAAAATACAAATCTTTCCATCTTTAATATGATATTTCTGATATTGTCTCTCTCTCTCCAGTGCTCCCCTTGGCCCGACGCCCTGAACCTCACCACCAACAGCAGCTGCAGCACCCCCTCCCCTGTCTACCACAGCTCCCCCACCTCCTGCAGCATGCCAGACGGGTGGGTCACCCTTCTCTCTCTCCATGTTCTGCACCTTCTCAACTCATTTAGTTCATCAGAGCCTTTCTGTAGAGAAGGCCTGACCCCTGCAGCGGAGTGTGGTAGCGCCCTCTATGGGTGGACACCTAACCCTGCATGATGTGCCACAGCAGTGAAGGAACAGACAGATGTTTTTCAGAGAGCAAAAAATAAAATACACACAAATAATCAATCATCCCCAATCTGCTCTTTCTTTCTCCTGTAGCAACTGTTCTCCAAACCAGCAGGGGGAGCTGCTCCTGTCCAGCTGCTCTGATGTAAGTACCAGTGTGGACGTTGCTGTCTCTCGTCCCTTTCAGGACAGTATTTGGAGCATAGACATATATAAAGACTAGATGTCTTGTTCGACGGAGCCGGACGTCACCACATGGCGGCCATCTTGCTAGGGGGCAGCTCATAATCGCCCATAACATTGTGTTGGTAGTGGTAAATAACCATAACTTGCTCAATTTTCAAACAATTTTGAAACGGTCTGGTTTGTTATAAGCGTCAGAGATGTAGATATGACACTGTATAAATTTTTTTTTTGTCATTATTTACCACTACCAACACAATGTTATGGGTGAGCGAGCAACCTCTGGCAAGATGGCCGCCATGTGGTGACGTCCGGCTCCGTTGGCCGGCAATGCAGACGAGACATCTAGTCTTTATTTATGTCTATTATTTGGAGACAGTGGATGCTCATTTGAAGAGCTCTTCTTCTTCTTTTTGACATGTAGCACCTCCTGCCCTCGTCCTCGCCTCAGGACACTCAGGACTGGCTGCAACGGCACCGGTTCTCCTCGTTCTCCAGGCTCTTCACCAGCTTCCTAGGTAACGCTTGAAATCTGAAGAAACATGAAAGAGATGAAACCAAGACACATGGTTCTACCTCAGGAACGCAGAACCTCACCCTCTGCTGTCCTTGCAGGTGCAGATCTTCTGAGTCTGAGCCGGGAGGACCTGATCCAGATCTGTGGTCCAGCGGATGGGATCCGCCTCTTCAACACCATGAAGGGAAGGTGAGACTTCCAAGAGCCACAAGTCATTTCGTTTCTCCTTAAAACCCCTTGTGGACGAATGTCGCGAATTTGCCTCAAACCCCATCCCGTTCTTTTTATCCCACTAATGCCTGATGGTGCAAATACTACACATACCAAGGAAGGTATTGAAGCACTCTGCCGCCATCTAGTGGTCGGAGTGGAAGATACATACTAGCCCCTTGGTACTGTGCACCAAAGTTATTTTGAGATATTAAGCTGTATTTGAAATACTGTGATGATGGAACAGTAATGATTGTACAGAAACATATGTTGTTATTCAATTTCAAGCAAAAGCAGCATCAATATAATAATCGACATACCAGAGACTGGAAAATTTGTTAAAATTACGGTTATGCCCCATTATGCCTAATATCACTAATTTGCCTCATACCTAAATTGTATATCTATTGTATATGCTATATTGAAATATATACAATATCCACCTAATTTTGCATCTGTATTACAGCCAAAACCACAAATAATATATTTTTTTATACAATTGGAAATTAATTCAGGCAATAAGGGGTTAATCGAAATCTGCTTGTTCTCCCAGTTCGACTCTAATGGTTCCCACTGGTTTCCTGCAGGTGCATCCAGCCACGCCTCACCATCTACGTGTGCCAGCAGCAGGCCCGGAACCAGCCGGCCATCAAGCCCGTGGGCGGAGACAGTGAGTGGGGGGGTTTTGGGTTATGGGTTAGGTCCACACGTATCAGATCCTAGTCTCAGCTTCTTCTTCTCCTGCAGTCTACCACGCTCTGTACCTGGAGGAGCTGACCCTGCTGGACCTGTCTGAGAAGGTGGCTCTGCTCTACAGCATCACTCCTCAGCAGATCACTCACATCTACAGGCAGAAGCCCACGGGGATCCACATCCTGGTCTCTGACGAGGTAATGATACACACTTCACTCCTTCGGATCCTCCTCCTTTTCCTCCTCCCTCCCCCCTCCGGCTCCTCCTCCACCTCCTCCTCTTCTTCTCCTCTTGTTCCTCCTCCTCTTCTTCTTCTTATTTACAAATGAGCCCTGGACTCTCACACAGTGCACAGAACTTCTTCCTCTCCTTTTCTTCCTCCCCCACTTCGTTATACAAGTCCTCCTCCTCTTCTTATTCCTCCTCCCTCCCCCCTCTTGTTCCTCCTCCACCTCCTCCTCTCCTCTTCTTCCTCTTCCACCTCTTCTTCCTCCTCCTCTTCTTCCTCCTCCACTTCTTTATACAAGTCCTTCTCCTCTTCTTCTTCATCCTCCCTCCCCCCTCTTGTTCCTCCTCCACCTCCTCCTCTCCCTTCCTCTTCCTCTACTCTTCTTCCTCTTCCTCCTCTTCTTCTCCTCTTCTTCCTCTTCCCCCTCTTCCTCTCCTCTTCTTCCTCCTCCACCTCTTTATACAACTCCATCTCTTCCTCCTCCCTCCCCCCTCTTGTTCCTCCTCCACCTCCTCTTCTCCCGCCTCTTCTTCCTCTTCCCCCTCTTCCTCTTCTACCTCTTCTTCTTCCTCCTCTTCTCCTCTTCTTCCTCCTCCACCTCTTTATACAACTCCTCCTCCTCTTCTTCCTACTGAACCTGCAAGAACTTTACATTAGTGAAACTTAATCACAGATCATATCTATAGAGCTTTCTCCATCATAAATGTTAAAATCTGGTTTACAGATGAGGCATACGTTGTGTAACGTTGTGTAAGTGTGTGTTAGTGTGTGAGGTTGATTATCGTTATTAATCTCACCTTTTTAAATCTGCTTTTAATCTGTGAGTCATTTATGTATTATAATAGTTTTTAATGTAAAATCCCTGTCTTTTAACTGCTATAATGTTACCTTATTGTTTTTAATGTAATGTTTTTACCATGTTAAGAGTCTTTGAGAACCTTTTTTAAAAGCACTATACAAATTAAATGTGTTATTATTATTATTATTATTATTATTATTTTTTTTATTATTATCATAATCCAGAGAAAGAGGAGAGGAGAGGATTGTGTTTTGTGTTCTCACTGATAAATCCACTTCTCTCAGATGGTTCAGAACTTCGGGGAGGAGACGAGCTTCGTCATCAGCACTATAAGAGGTTATTATATGTATTATTAATATTATATACACACATTTAACATCCATACTCATAGCTGTTCTATTTTAAATGACCTTCTACTTGCTTGTCTTCTGTCCTGCAGATGAAAACACCGACGGCTTCCACATTGTGCTGAAATGACCAGCAGGGGGCGCAGTGGGAGGTTCCATCCCAGCGATTGTACAGATTGTAAATAAATCCTTCTAGAATAAAAGATCATATATTTACAGTAAAGTAAAACAAGCTGTGAAGCCCGTAGTTTACTGTTGATTGTGTGTTTCTATCTTTAATTTCCTTGTTTTATTTGTACATTTGTCAAGTTACTGATTCATGTTTAATATGCTTGTAATTCATGGTGAAGCGTGTTGCTCACATTCTATAAACATCTATTAATGCAAGGGAATAACTTTCATGAAATAAAGTAAGTGTCACACGTCATCATGCAGACAAATCAAAAGGACAAATGAACAAAGGTGTTTTCTGCTGTTGTAGTGGGAGCTCTGGTCTCCCAGTGTCCCGGCTCTACTGGGATCTGCTGGTTCTCATATTCATAAATAAAGTATTTTGCACTGTTTCCTCTTCCTGTGGCTGGTGTGACTTCCTCTCAACCCTTCATCAGCTTCACACACTTTAATATTCATAACTTAATAGACTTTTCAGATTTGGTGAATTTGTAATGATCAGTGGGCGGGTTCTGAATGGTGACATCACACAAGGAGCTGGTGACATCATGGCGTGTGAACTTGAGAACAAGATCACTGATGATAACATAAAGTTATTACAACAAATATATGGTGTTGTACTCCTCCTATTCTTCCTCCTCTTTATCCTCCATCTCTTTCTCTTCCTCCTCTTCCTCTTCCTCCTATTCTGCCTCCTCATCCTCTGCTTTTTCTACCTCCTCTTTATCCTCCTCTTCCTCCTCATCACCCCTTTTCCTTCTCTTCTTCCTCCTCCTTCTCCTATTCTGCCTCCTCCTCCTTCTCTTTATCCTCCTCTTCTTTTTCTACCTCCTTTTTATCCTCCTCCTATTTCTCTTCCTCCTCCTCTTCTTCCTCCCTCTATTCTGCCTCCTCATTCTCTCCTTTCTCTTTCTCCTCCTCCTTTTCCTCCTCTTCTTCTTCTTCTTTGTCCTCCTCCTCATCCAACTCTTCTTACTACCCCTCTTCATCCTCCACCTTTTCTCCCTCTTCCTCTCCTCTTCTTCCTCCTCCACCTCTTTATACAGCTCCTCCCCCTCCTCTTTCCCCGCCTCATCCTCTTCCTCCTCTCCTCCTCTTCCTCTTCCTCCTATTCTGCCTCCTCATCCTCTGCTTTTTCTACCTCCTCTGTATCCTCCTCTTCCTCTTCCTTTTCATCACCCCTTTTCCTTTTCCTCTTCTTCCTCCTCCTCCTCTTCTCCCTCCTCCTTCTCCTATTCTGCCTCCTCCTCCTCTTAATCCTCCTCTTCTTTTTCTACCTCCTTTTTATCCTCCTCCTATTTCTCTTCTTCCTCCTCCTCTTCTTCCTCCTTCTCTTCCTTCTTATCTACTTCGTCCTCCTCTTCTTCCTCCCTCTATTCTGCCTCCTCATTCTCATCTTTCTCTTCCTCGTCCTCCTTTTCCTCCTCATCTTCTTCTTATTTTTCCTCCTCCTCCTCATCCAACTCTTCTTACTCCCCCTCTTCCTCCTCCACCTTTTCTCCCTCTTCCTCTCCTCTTCTTCCTCTACCTCTTTATACAGCTCCTCCCCCTCCTATTTCCCCGCCTCCTCCTCTTCCTCTTCTCCTCCTCCTCTTCCTCCTCATCCTCTGCTTTTTCTACCTCCTCTTTATCCTCCTCTTCCTCTTCCTCCTCATCACCCCTTTTCCTTCTCCTCAGCTCCTCCCCCTCCTCTTTGCCCGCCTCCTCCTCTCCCCACCGCCTCCTCCTCTTCCTCCTCCTCCCCCTCCTCCTTCTCTCCCTCCTCCTCTCCCCCCGCCTCTTCCTCCTCCTCTCCCCCCGCCTCCTCTCCCTCCTCCTCCTCCTCCACCTCTGGCTGACAGCAGCTCCCTCCTCCTCCTCTCCCCCCGCCTCCTCCTCTCCCTCCTCCTCCTCTCCCCCCGCCTCCTCCTCTCCCTCCTCCTCCCTCCCCTCTGACTGACAGCCTCCCTCCCTCCTGCCCGTGCCTCTCTCTCTCTCTCTCTCTCTCTCTCTCTCTCTCTCCCCTCCCTCCGCCATCTTGCCTCTCCCCTGGCTGCAGCAGCAGCAGCGACAAGCCGGAAGTGGAAGCTGAGCGCGGAGCTCCGGGTTCCGCCTGTGGAAGCTCCAGATCCTACCCGACGACAGCGCCTCGCTTCACCGCCTCCAGTCGTTCCGGACCCGGGAGAGATGGCGCAACGCTTACCGGCGTGTGTGGTGGACTGCGGCACAGGGTAGGTGGTCCGGCCCGGGGAGAGGAGGCACGGAGGGTCCGGGGGTGTCATGGAGGAGCTGGGTGCGGGCTGTCAGTGTCAGGAGCCCGGCTGGGTGTGTGTGTGTCTGCGGGCGTTAGACCCACCGCTAGCCTGGGAGCTAACATGCTAACCAGCAGCTAGCCGGGGATGGTTGTGTGTTCTCAGCTGCTCGGAGGCACTTCGGCACGGCTCGGGGTTCCACCTCCATCGTCCAGTTGCACCAGTAGCGACATTTTATCAACCAGTACCCCCCCCACACCACCCCACCTCCCAGCTTGTTTCTCATGTCACCGTGAGGGTGGGTGTGGGGGGGAAGGCTAACATCTGGCTCCATTCATTCAGCCTGTGTTGACAAACCAGCGTTACACCCATCACAACGTTACATTGACACGTTTCTAACCAGACTTCCCAGTGAGATTCGTGTGAATGGAAACCAGTGTGATACTGGTTCGTCTCCAGTCGACGAGGCAGCAGCTCCACTTCCTCCACACGATCCACTTCCTCATTCACCAGCTCTGCTCCATATAAGGAGCTGTTCTCTGCTTCCGAGCAGCATGTTGTTCTGATTAACTTCTCTAATTCCGGCTCCTCGGCAGGTTGTTGGTTCTATTCCCGGTGGATTTGACTCATTTAGGTGTTAGAGCAGTTATTAATATTTGATCTGGTCTCGACAACAAATGATGCTTGAGTGAAAATCACAGATCCAGATGTTATCTGAGGAGCACTGGTGGTATAGATCTGTGTGTGTGTGTGTGTGTCTGTGTGTGTGTGCGCACCTCCTCTCCTGCTTGGTATCAGGTATATCTTCTTCTAGATTATCCTGATTGTTATGTAATTTAATTTTATATATAAATAAATAATTAAATCCACTGTGAGGAGGAGATTTGTGTTTCAGGGCGATGTGGACATTCACTCAAACAGCTCTCCTCAGGTGATGATGATGGGTGTGCTCGGCTAGTTTCGGGGGGGGGGGGGGGGGTGTTCATGTATAGGCTTGAACTACTCACTCCTCACATTGCATACCTCCACCGCCCCCCCACCCATCCCTGCAGGCTGTAAACCAGAGAACTGCTTCAGATCTGCACCGGGACCAGAAGCAGGAAGTGCAGCTGAGACTCGGGGGTTAGCCCTCCTGTGCTAGTTCCTACTCTTTAAAGCAGATGTTCCCTTTTTTACTTTTATAACCAGGTCTTTAAAGTAACAATGCAGACGACATGTTCCACTGCATCTGCAAGTGGTACTTAATTATCTGTGGAACATAACACTTGATTATCAAGTTAGTACAAAGTTAGACAAAGTCACTGAGGGAGTTCATGACGTCCAGAGGAAGACGGCTCCACTTCCTGATATACATCTACCTTCTGAGTTATAGAATGACTGTACGACAAATCAACCACAGTGACATCAGGGTGTAGGTGTCGTGTGATGTGCAACACTGACCTGAATCTAGAAATCCCATGTGTGTTTCCACGGTGCATGTGAAGGTTCGGGTGGAGGCGTTGCTTCATCTATCTTAAGCAAACACTTGAAATCTCATACCACAAGCCTGCAGTCATTAATGAGCACAGGTCGAAAGGGAACCTACGTTACACACGACAGGTTTTTAGTCAGCGTTTGCAAGTTGTACGATTCTAAAGTCGATGTCCATAGAATCGTGTGTGTTTGAAAAATGGTCGACTCCACTCTTGTGCGTCCTGTGCGATGATGTCCACTGTCAGACGTGTGTTGTGTTTTCTGCGTGTCGAGGCAGGTTGAGGGAGACAAGCTGGGACGGTTCTGTGGTATGAAGGTGTTCAGAGCTCTGCTGGTGTCATGAAGCAGCTGCTGACACTGACACACATACAATATATCCATTAGACACTACTGATAATACGACTTTTATTATTGTTATTAATAAGAGTGAAACGCATTCATGTATCATAGGTTGAATCAGTTTTTGTAAAAACCTTCAGCTCGCTCAGGACACGTCTGCTCTCGTTTTTTATACTTTTAACTTCTTGTACTTTTGGAAATATGCAGCTTGTTCAGCAAAGTTTGGATTTTATAATAAGTTTCTACACTGGTGACATCATCGCAGGGGCCTGATGACATCATCGCATGCCTTTGACCTTGGCAGTGGGACATTTGCAGCTTGACTCAGCAAAGTCTTTCAGCAACTCTGCATTTTATGTATTTTCTTGGGGATTGTTCCAGTCATAACAACCGGTGGACTTCCTCCTGACTTCCTGATGCTTCCGGCTGCTTCTGGTCCACAGTCAGTTGAATTCAAAGAAGCCACTGTGGTGACCAGGATGTGTTCCATGATGCCCACAGTGCTCTGGACGAGTCAGCGGTGTCCTCTATCAGTCCCCTGGGCCCTGAGGGCTATTATGGGAGTCTGAGTTTACCCCAGTTGAGACTACATCTGGTCAGCATGTGCACCACAGGACTTTCATACAGAGCAGATACATGGAGAAGGGTTTAACTCCATAGTCTTAAGCTGAACTCCTAACTCGATGTGGTTTAAGTGTGAAGGTGAAAATGTTGTAGGAAGGACTTTGAGAAACTTGGTAAAAGTTTGATTCTCTTATCACAAAGCAGAATGAGATACAGCAGCTGATGCTGAGGTCATGGCTGGTTTATATTAATGGTTAGTGATCAGTTTATACAGAAGTGATCCCCCGCCCCCAGCAGACACATATGAATAGTTCTCAGTTCCCAGTGTGACATGAATGGCTCTTCTAATGGCCTCCTATTAGCAAACTCCCGAGCTGCTGCTGCTCTTGGCATCAAACCAACTCCCCACAGGACAGGGACGGCATTGATCAGGACAATAGGGGATCACATCCCAAAATAATCTTCGCTGTAGTAAATGTTCACACGTCTAAATGCAGTTCCAGCTTTGTAGCGCTGGTTCCGTATGGTCCAGAGTCTCCAACTGGCTTCTAATGGAGAAATGTCCTTCTTCTTCTTCTCTTGCAGTTACACCAAACTGGGGTATGCAGGGAACACAGAGCCACAGTTCATCGTTCCATCATGTGAGTATTTCCCTGTACGTTCGATTCCCAGTCCACCAGCCCACAAGGCCAGTGAGGCCAGCAACGAAAAGGGGAAATGACACAAGTTTCAAAACTCCCCTGACAACAATTATAAATACTTTTCCAAATTTGACTTTGTTCCTTTAACACTTTCAACACTTTAAGGGTCTTTTCAGGTCTAATTTCTGTATATGAAAATGTTTTTTAGATTTTTGAAATTACACCATCTTAATTACCTCACACAACCCTTTAGCCAGGTATTGACTTCTCTCTTCTCTCGTCAGGTATCGCCATCAAAGAGTCGGCCAAGGTCGGGGACCAGGCCCAGCGGAGGATGATGAAGGGGGTGGATGACCTGGATTTCTTCATTGGAGATGAAGCCGTAGACAAACCCTCGTATTCCACTAAGGTACGTGACCCTGTTGGATTTATGAACCCATATTTTAACAGTATACATAATAAATTCAACAATTAGTAAAGAGGAAGCAGAAGAAAGGAGATGGTTCCCCTGTCTGATTATTAGGTGACTGTTTCTCTTTGAATGATTCAAACATGGAAGAGAGAGACTTCACAGGGCAACCAGGACATGTAGTGAACATTATTGTAATTATTATGAACCCATGTGTCAACAGTGGCCAATCCGTCATGGGATCGTGGAGGACTGGGACCTCATGGAGCGCTTCATGGAGCAGATCATCTTCAAGTACCTGAGGGCGGAGCCAGAGGACCACTACTTCCTCCTGGTGAGCATGTGACCCATCCAGAGCTAGTAAACACAAAGGGTCAGCCTCAGTGAATTCATCTTTAAATGCCCTCTTCTTTTAAATATCTTATTTTGTCTTGTGTGTGTGTGTTTGTGTGTATCCAGACCGAGCCTCCTCTCAACACACCAGAGAACCGAGAGTACACAGCTGAGATCATGTTCGAGTCCTTCAACGTGCCGGGGCTGTACATCGCTGTGCAGGTGAGATGTGATGGGACTTGTTCTTATAATGTCTTTACATACGTCTCACTGGCTTGGCTTAGGAGACTAGTGGTCAGATAGTACCTGGTTCGATTCCCAGCTCCTCCAGAGTGTGTCTTTGAGCAAGGCACTGAACCCACTGATGATTCACCATTAAGCATTATGCTAATATGCATTAAATCCAAAGTCATTTTTAGATTCTTGATCCTTTCACACCATGGTGAGTCAGAAGCACTTCTTCCTTGTGTGATCAGCCATAAAAGGTCTCGCTAATTAACATTTGAACATACAACCTAAATATATAAATGTCACATGTCCTTCATATGTGTGTGTTTGTGCGTGTCAGGCTGTGCTCGCCCTGGCCGCCTCGTGGACATCCAGGCAGGTGGGAGAGAGGACGCTGACCGGCACCGTCATCGACAGCGGAGACGGTGTCACCCACGTCATCCCTGTGGTGAGTCTACAGATCCCTCAGTTAATCACTGTGTGTCACACAGTTCCACATTTCTGAAGAGTCAACGCTTTGCTTTGTACATGCTCTTGTACAGTATGATAAAAATAACAATAACTTTATTTGTATAGCGCTTATCTAAACAAGGTTATAAAGCGATTCCTTCATGGTCCTTCAGGATCCAGAACTTGTTCAGTTTCTCTTTAATGTTTAAGGTCTTGAGATAATGTTTTGGATTATTTAGTTTTATTATGAATTGATGCTATACAATAATGTATTTAATATCTTAATATATTTATATAGCAGCAACTTATGTTCCGTAATTGGCTGTTGTAATTTTAGAGCAAGACAAAGTAATAAATGTTTGCTCCCCTCAGGACAGCATTTTAATTATTAACTGTGATCATTAAGTAGATTTTTGACTCTTGATAAATGCCCATGGCTCAAATTGAATTACGATTAGTGGCACCTGTGTTGAATTGATGTATTTTTTTTACTTGCTTAGAAACCACATAGAGTTTATGTTCAAAAGTAAACAGTGATTCAGAGGTTTGAGGGAATTGCCCCGTTTCAGGAAATGTGTTTGCAGAAAACCTTTAGAGACCGACTGACTCGACATTTATCTGCAGCCACATGTTCAGCAACATCTGCAAAAAATGAGCCAAACACAACACGGCTGGGACGTGGAGAAGCAGAAATCTAATGGAAACATCCAGTTACAGACTCTGTGTCTATTCTCAATCTTTGTCTTTATGTTGAACGTTATGTAACATCAGCTGTTTTGCGTCTCTCTCTCTGTTCCTCTGTCTCTCAGGCTGAAGGTTACGTTATTGGCAGCTGTATAAAGCACATCCCCATCGCAGGGCGAGACATCACCTACTTCACCCAGCAGCTCCTGAGGGAGAGGGAGGTGGGCATCCCCCCCGAGCAGTCGCTGGAGACAGCCAAGGCGGTGAAGGTAGGTCCTCCGCTACAGCTCCCATCATCCACTTCATCTGGTAAAGACGCTATAAAAAAACATGACCTTGTTCTTGTTCCGTCCCCGGCAGGAGCGCTACAGCTACGTGTGCCCGGATTTAGTCAAAGAGTTCAGCAAGTACGACACCGACGGCTCCAAGTGGATCAAGCAGTACACCGGCATCAACTCCATCAGCAAGAAGGAGTTCACCATCGACGTCGGCTACGAGCGCTTCCTCGGACCGGAGATCTTCTTCCACCCGGAGGTGAGTCAGGAATCACAACACAACCTAAGATAATGGAAACCTACAAACATTAGACAAGGGGAACAGAGCAGAATAACAAGTGTTTCCTCTTCCTCCCAGTTTGCCAACCCTGACTTCACCCAGCCCATCTCCGAGGTCGTGGACGAGGTCATTCAGAACTGCCCGATCGATGTCAGGCGTCCGCTCTACAAGGTAAACTGTCGTCCATCTTTTATTTTGTTCAAGATTTACTGGTGGTGACATTGTTCTGTGCAGAGTTGGGACATTTTGGCTGAGTACCAGATCCCTGGTGTCAAGTGGTGTTTCCCTCCTGTCTCCTGCCCCTCACACGTCCACAGGTCACCGGGGCTAAGTGCTTCTTATTCTACAGCTCTGTAATCCCCGTCACCTTTTCTCCCGCAGAACGTTGTTCTCTCAGGAGGCTCCACCATGTTCAGGGACTTCGGGCGCCGCCTGCAGAGAGATTTAAAGAGGTCGGTTGATGCCCGACTGAAGATGAGCGAGGAGCTGAGTGGAGGAAAGCTCAAGGTGAGCGGGCCCATTCATTTATTAACTGCACCGATCGAAACCTCTCAGGCAAACAGGATTACTGTGTGAGGAGAGAAGCTGAGACTAAATGTCTCTTTAAAGACTGTACATGCTCTCCAACAACACGCATGTATAGATATAGATGTATAGTGAATGAAGATCAGATTACATTAACATCTTAAACCGTCCTCTGTGATTAATAAGGAAATAAATAAACAACATTCTGAGTTTTCAAGCATTGTAAAGTGTTTTTTATTCCCAAATATCCTGGGAACTGACAATGAAACACTTGCTCTGCTATAAAGAAAACATGGCCTGTGTTAACAGTCCAAATGTATTTGCTTTAAAGCCTCTAACAGTTTGTCTACTTCCTTCCTGCGTCCTTTCATCACCGCTGCTTCTCTGATCCTCGGTTTGTCTCTGTTCTCTCTCCTCAGCCAAAACCAATCGATGTCCAAGTTATCACTCATCATATGCAGAGATATGCCGTGTGGTTCGGTGGATCAATGTTAGCATCAACTGTGAGTACCTCAGACCTCAATGCACACAACTCTATCAACATGCAGACAACACACACACACACACACACTTCTCCGTGTTTAGTTTGTCTCCGGGGCAGAGACATACGTTTTAATGCAGAGACACAAGAGACATACGTCCTTCAATCCTTGATATGTTCATAAGGTGATGATAAGCTGACTTTGTAGTTTTTAATGTGTCTGTTAGAGTTAAAGTCTGAGTTCACTTTCAATTCATCTTTATTTGATTTGTTTTGATTTGCTCAATGCACTTAGTCACTGCTTGAATGGGAATAGAGCCCCCTGGTGGTGGGGATATGTCATGTTTTCCAGTCCATATTCTGTTATCTGAACAAGTGGGAGTAAATGTAGATATTAGATGTATGATTTTTATAATCTGTTTGAATAGATGCATAAGAAATGCTTGTTAGTCTTTTAGCCTCTAAGTTGGCGGGCCTGTCTTCACATATATGTGTTTGATTGACAGCTGGGGCATCAGGGGCATTCAAAGATAGTTTAGAAAACACTGACTCCCACACAAGGCCATAAAGACTCCAGCTTTCAGAACCTTAACTGACTGAGTTGATATTTGCAGGCGAATGTTGCAGCTAAATAGCTGATAAGCTGTCGAACGTGCAAACTGACCTTAGCAGTGAACTTTCTCGTGGGTGAACGTTTGTTTTGAAGCTCATTCAGCAAGTACAACACCAAGTTTTATCCTTGTTGTCTATGACAGTGAGATAAACCCTAATCTACCAAGTGCACGTGATCTAATGTGGCGTTTGTTGGATGATGTCGAGAGCTCCTGGCGTCAGGATCCACTGGTTCTTCACATTTCTTCGTGTACAGACACACTAACACGTTTTAGTATTTGTCTGTTCTTTACATTGCTCTGTGTTCATCGTCCCCTTCATGTGTTTGTTTCCACAGCCGGAGTTCTACCAGGTCTGCCACACCAAGAAGGACTATGAAGAGATCGGGCCGAGCATCTGTCGCCACAACCCTGTGTTCGGAGTCATGTCTTAACTCAGGACCCGACAGTCGAACAGGAGCGGGTGGGTGCTGGGACGGGTCGGAGCGGGGGGGTTGGATTGATGGAAGTTAGTTGGCGTAAAGGACGGGATGAGGAGGGATGAGGAGGTGGGACGATGGCGGCGCTTCTGTGCTTTTTGGTTTGTCGTTCAGCTGTGGGGACGCAGAGGAGATCCAGAATATAAAAAGATTTTAAAAAAGGAAAAGAGACCAGACCAAACACAGACCGGCTGGAAAGTTTATTGTGAATGTTCTTTTCTTATGTTCTGTGTTTCCTGCTTTCTTTCTTTCTTACTTTTCCTTTTTTCTTGCTTTACTTTTCTTTTTCAAAATGAGGGAAAATGGTTCGTAAACCAAAACGATTTAAAAAAAAAAAGACCTTTCTGGATCTGTTGAGCAAAATGCAGTGGGTGATGATGATGATGATGATGATGATGATGATGATGATGATGATGATGATGATGATGATGATGATGCATATACAGGTGGTGTTGGTGGAGGCCGAAGATGATGACAGAAACATTGATAGTAATTTCCTGACACCAGAACATATTATTTATGTTTATAGAGCACGAGTCCAGGCGAGATCTGACGACTCTCGAGACCATTGACGAGTTTAGAACATATTATTGTCTGCTTTTAATTTCTGCAAAGGATATCAGCTTCAAATTTCCATGTCTGTGTATCACGATAAGAGCTTGTTTATATTTCATACAAAAGTTTTTATATGTAAAACTTGGGAAATCAGGGGTAAAAAAAGAAAATGTAATCGATCACAATATGAACAAACGACTGTTTTAAAAACCATGATGCAGCTTTGATACGCAGTATTTGTTCGGGTGGGGGTGCCGTTGTTCCCCATGTGTCATCGCTGTCTTGCCCTTTAATTCTCAATCCATAGATTCACATCTGTTTCACTTCAGACTGTCAGGTTTCCATCTCTGATGCAGTGAGAGAAGAGAGAGAGAGAGAGGGAGAAGACTTTCTGAGGTTACACAAAGGAACGACTGTCAGACCAGTATTGTTAGACTAGAAGTTTTTTTTTTATTATTAAATACCAAATTATTAAAATAATGGAATTTGTGTATTTAATGCCTTGCAACATTCCAATAAAGGCTCAAATTTGTTTCTAAGTCCTGGAGTGTTTGTCCTCTCTGCTCTTCAGTGTGTGGGATACAGGATAGTTCACAGGAAAAATGAAAATTCACACATTATCCACTCACCACTAAGCCGATGGAGGGGGTGACACTTCTGGAGTTACAAACTGACAACACTTAAACACACAATCGTCTCCCGATGTCTCAAACCCAAACTCGACTCCACTGGACGGGTGGGACATGATTGAGAGAATCTTTGTCTCTGCAGACCTGAAGGACAAATCAACACGATCACGTTGGAGCCATGAAAACAATTTCTGATGTTTTAACAGATTTTCTTATCGCTCACAGTTTGGAGCACAATGATTTCTAATGCTACTGCAATGAAACTCTGTACAAAGACATTAATCTGAATGAATATTATGAGTTTACCTTCCTGTTCACCACTAACAGACCAGTTACAGTTTACTGAATTGGACGGATATACACTCAGAGAGATACAGCCATGCTGCATGCAGTCTAAATGATTCAATAATTGCTTGTTTGTTCAAATCAAAAGGTTTTATCCTTTGAGTAAACAGGACTTTTATTAATTGATGAAATCATGAACTGGTTGTGACGAGCCTCTCCAAGCAGGAGCCTGATGGGAGGAGCTTGGTCGTCATGGAGATGCACCTCACCTGGTCTGGCTGCAGTTTATAAGCTGGTGACATTCATCACTGTGACACACGGTGATGACATCACAACCTCCCTGCCAACAGGTCGCTCAGGTGTCGGAGCTAAACTTTCAAATGTCAGGTTCCTTCTGCAGCTACTGAGGAATCCTGCTCAAGTTCAGTGAGTGCAACAATTAGAAATCTGTTAATGATATTTCATTAACAGATTTCATTTGTGACTGAGGGATGACGCTGAAGCTGCAGCAGAGACTCTTTCCACCATCAAGGAACCAACACCACTCAGGTCTGGGACGGTCTCCTGTGCAGGGACGATGGCCGTGCACTTCCCAGACGTCTCTCTGGAGGAAACTATCTGTGACTGGAATGTGATTCCTGCAGCCAAGGGACAGATAACACTAACGCTCATTTGTTCGACCCCTTTTTACCAAAGTGACTTACAAATGGGGGACGACCGTGAAGCTGCAGCCCAGCAGGAGAAGAACAACAGATGTTCACTGAGACAAAGTGCAGGAGATCAGATGGTGAGCTGCTCTGTGAAGAGATGCTGGTTCGGCCTGTTGTGGTGTGAGAGGTGCTGGGAGAGGACTCCATGTTCCTGTAGAAATGTGAAGTTTCCCCTTGGAGATTTTGAAGTATTGTAACGCTGCTACACAGTAAATCTATAAAACTATACAGCAAATCAACTAGCAGGTTCCAGAATGACCTGCAAAGCCTTTTAGGAAGAGGAGAGTGTTTCAGGATCAGATGGATGCTCATGGATTCATAATGAAACCTTCATTAATCAGGTGTAATGTTCACGTGTCCAAATACGTATGATGACCTGAGTTCTACCACACAGATGTTAAATGTTACATCACCACCACACAGCTGGACACGTATTCATCTGTCAGGTCCTTGGAGACGTGTTATTAAAGTTTTTGATTTCATTGCTGCTGACGAATGAGAAATGAAGGTGATAGAGTCTCATCGAAATGAAGGAGGGAGTGTTGCCCCCCCCCCCTCCAGCCCCCCACGCAGGTAATGGCTTCTTACTGAAAGTCAAACAATACAGCACAACACTGGGAGGAAAAAATCTACATTTAAATTGTGTTATCCTCCTGACAGGAAGTCAATTTGGGGAAAAGGAAAAAGCTGCCACACGGGCAATTTGTTTTTTGCGAGGCTGCGTTTGTAACATCTTCATTGAACTGGACAGAGTTTGTGTTTATAATGCACACGTTGTAAGTGCTCGCAAATTAATTCTCCAGTGTGTGGAAATAATGATTCAGTGGGTTTGAGGATGTGAAAGACAAACGGTTAACAGTGGCCAGGTAGAGAATTTCTCAAAAGATGTTTAAATCCATGTTCAAGAGCATTAAATCTATTTATCTCTCTTCCTCATGTGGTCTTATCATATCATACCATATAATATCATAACGCTGATACCTTTTACATTTCAACCACTTGTATTTATGCAACAAAAATACCTGAAGTTCTTGTTTTGTCCAGCAGATGTCCCTCTTGCTGCATCCCTGTTTTCTATATTTTCCTTAAGAGCTATTCTGACTTTAGCACCTTTACATGAACATGCAACTGAATGGAAAAGCATTTATTGTGGGTCCATCAGCAGCGTGTGCGACAGTCAACACGTCCAGAGAGAATCTCCATGTGTTTCCATGAGCTCCTCTGTGTTGCACCACATTTCTTATTCTATTTCTTATATATTGTTGTTTTTCTTATATTGTTGTTTTTATGTTCAGTGCACCAACGACACCAAGTCAATTTCCTATATGTGCAAACATACCTGGCAAATAAAAGAATTCTGATTCTGATTCTGATTCTGAGAGGTCTCAGACTGGGATGGAACCATAGACTGTATATATAAATGGAACCCACGTCCAGACCATAGAGGTCCAGACCAGCAGCTGTGGACTAAACGATTTGCTGACTCCATCCACACAGTCAACAGGAAGGTTAAACACTGATGTGTCGGAGCAGCCAGGCCCATTTGACAGGACATTTCCTATTGAAGCCCGTCCGACCACAACCTGAATTGCCACTTCTTTATCGCCAAACAGCCAATGTCCTGATTCATTTGATGGCTAATGACACATAAACTGCAGCGAGTCCTTGTCCTTTTGCTTTACAACACAAAGTCGTATCTCTTTATCTGCAGTAACAGCCCAGAGATCCTGTGCTGTCTCACTTGAGCGAGTGTCGCTCACACAGTGAATGTGTGGTACAGTGATGTGAGGTAGGAAGCAGACGATTGTGTTGTACTGATGCAGACACACACACAGACACACAGCAGAGGCCATTTGCCATGAAGCTGATGTGTATTACTTTCTATAAATAAATCAGAATGTAATGTAAAGTGGGAGGAAAACGGAAGGATTCTCATTTCACATCAAACTGAACCCGATAGCTCGGTCGTCTTATCAGCAGAAACACAAAGAGAAAGAGAAAACAAATCATTTCCAGACATGAAGCTCTGCTGCAGACTTTCCCCCCCGCCCTGATCGAT